>NC_053443.1:10264941-10493418 GCF_007990345.1 Gossypium hirsutum
TAAATGAATAAATAAATATTCCACCATAACCCCAAATTTCGATAAAAATACCATGAAATCCTTTGTAGTAGGAGTTGAATTGCAATTTTCCACCTCTACTAAAAAAATGGGGCAAATTAATCTTTGTATTTTACATCAAAGAGCAATCTTGTCCTTCTAGTTTCATGCATTTCCATTGAAATTTTCAACAAAAAGGACTGATTTGCTTAATTTAATATAGAAGGACTAATTTACCCCATTTTTTTGACCTAAGAGGGCAAAATGCAATCTGACTGCCTCCATGATACTTTTAACCCAAATTTTCCAAAGAATCAAAATTCCCTCCTTTCGACCCTAATTTTCTTTCCCATTCTTAATTTGAAAAACAATAAAAAAGGTTCAATCTTTATGAATTATATATAATTTGATTAATTGAATTCTCAGGATTTTAAAATTGCAATCAAGCTAAAACTAAATACATATAAAGCATATAAAGAACAAAATAACTAAACTTTTCTTTCTTTGTTTGTTTCACACTTTCTCAGTAAACAAACAAGAACATCATAGAAAGAAAGAAAGAAAGAAAGGGATTTTACAGTCAAAATTATATCATATTTCCAATTCTAAAGAATCAAAATTTCCTCTTTTGGACCCTAATTTTCTTTCCCATTCTTTATTTGAAAACAAAATCAGAAAGCTTCAATCTTTATGAATTATAGTTGATTAGTGAATTCTCAAAACATACAAAGAACAATATAATTGAACTTTTCTCTTTCTTTGTTTCACATTTTCTCAGTAAACAAACAAACAAACAACATCATAGAAAGAAAGGAAGAGATTTTACAGTCGCCAAGCTTATTGGGAGTGGAAACAGAAGCTTTAACGCAGATTTCAAGAGGAGTAGTGTTACTGGCCGCCATTGCAACTGTGAAGGTTCTAAAAGTTGAAACTTTGGGTCCATTTCGACGGTAAAAGGAAGGGTTTTGAGGGAATCGAATGCCCAAAGCTAAATTGTGTTTAAGTGAGGAAGACAATGCTACTGCCGTCGACATTTTTTATTTTTATTTTTTTGTGTGTGTTTTAAAGTTTGGATTTTTTTTTTAGGTTATCTCCGCTTATGGTTTTTTGGGAGGCTATTTGTGATAGGAGGTTCAAACTGTTAACTGCTTCTGTGTTTTGACACGTGGCAAAATTTTAAAGTGTAAAGGTGTACACCAATTCTGTCTTAAAAGCCTAATTATATATGGGCCTATTACAGGCCTATTTGGCCCATTTTTCCTAGCCTACCATTTTTTTCAATATTTGTTTGTTCGTGTTCATGCTCCGGGCAGCCAGCCTGGCCCAGTCATTTCAGCCTATTTTCGGTTAGGTTTGAGTTTAGATATTTTTTAATTTCAGACTTTTTCGATTTGATTTGTTTTCCTGTTTAAATAATTCAAAATTATTATTATTTAATAGTAAAATGAGTTATTCGGAACGACTGAGCCAATTCTAGGCATGGTTAATGAATAGAACCGAACTTAAAGATCATACTACTTAGATCGAGACACTAGTTCGAAGAGAGATATCAGTACAATTGATTCAAGAATTGGTATGGGCCAGTTGAACTAGCAACCGAATCAAAATTTTATTTTAAGAATTTTTTGATAATTTATTTAATCGAATCAGACGAATTAATTCTATCACCGGTTCAGTTCTAAAAACTTTGGTCCCAAGCTCAAGCCTCGGTCCAATTCATGGACAGCTTTAGTTCTAGTCATTTGCATTTCATTTTATTTATGAATTATTTCATTGGGTATCCTCAAATTATAGCTTAAATCTTAAACTATTCTCTAAACTTCTACGATTCAAAATCTTCTAATTAAGTGTATAGAAATATCTTAAATGGTAAAATATATATTAATACTTGTATTATATTTATTTTTTTTAAAAGTAAAGCATTCTAATTTTATATTTATTTAAATTTAATAAATATTTAAAAATTAATTATTTTTTTTGATGAAACGATTAATTAAAACTAAGATATTTTTAAAGAAAAGTGAACACTCTATCAATAAATCATAGTTTGAGTTTAGAAATTAATTATACATTAATTCCTCTTACTGCTTGTTTTGAAGTGTATAAATGCTTATCTCAAGTAAATGATATATATATACTAATAGTATCTTTTACATTAAACAAAAATATATATGCGCATGCATTTATAAACATAAAAAATATGGATAATTATTCAGTACATAGATGATAGGATTTTTTAACTTCACAAGTGAGATTGAGATTTTGCTATAAGTCTACCGACAGTCTATTAAATAATTATCTTAAAAGCATTAGCTAGATACTAGAAAAGGAAATTATTTGATGTATAATATGAGGAGATTTTAAGCTCTACAAGTAGGGTTGAAAATGTAAATAGTGACCTGATTTTTTTAATCTTCAGATGACAACCTTCACTTTACTTAAAGAGTTTAGAAACTTCGTAACTAGATAATTTCCTATTAGAAATAGCTAAAAAACCAACATTATTATTTTAAGATATTCAAAAAAAATCAAACTAATCTTCAAATTTCAAATAATTCCTAAAATGAGAGCATAACACTTATCATTGTTATATTATATTAAATAATCAGTTAATACCAAATTCATAATTATGTAAAGTTAGACAAGTAGTGCAATTATAAGTGGTGAGCTCTTTTTATGGGGGGATTTTCAAACAAAAGATTTTTCACTCTTTCATGCATTGCACTTAAATATCCACCAATACATTTCATAGGCAGAGTTAAATGTAGTGTATAAGCCCCACAGATTCATTGAACTTTCATAGGGGACCAAAGCGGGGGGAAAAAACAAGTAATGTCTTTCCTTCTCAAGGTAAAAAGCTTTAATGGTTAAATATTAAAAAAGTTAAATTTAATGGCCCATAGTACCATTATGTCCAACTTTCTAAAAGAAGAATTTGGGACCTCAAATACCCAATAATCTCAATGGAAACCATGTTGGAAGCTGTTTTGGATAAGCAACCAAATTGCCCTTAATTTCCCCCCTTACCATAAGGTGTGGATGGCCCTCTAAATGTAAGAACCCCAGAAAATACCTAATAAAATCTTTCATTTTTCCTTCAAAAAAGGGTATTTTAGTCAATAAAATTTTAAAATTTAGCTCGAGAATCTCGGTTTCAAATCTTGTAATGAACTATATAATATATGTATGCATAGATCAAATAAATGGGGTTTGGAGGGGCAATGATGTTTGAGGTTTTGAATTAATGTCTATACTTAGAGAATGCATTTGAGGGGAAAAAACATAGTGCACATGGAAGAGATAATGTTGAATGTCTCCTCAAGGGGCCTACCAAAAGCATTGTACAATAACATATGGGGACTATGAAATGTTTGGCGGTTGGATGACAAATTAGTCCATGTTTGGTGTGGATTTAATGTATGTTAAAACATTTAGTCTTTTTATTTTTATATTCAGTCTTTTTAGATTTTCAAATTCATATCCAAATATTAACACAGTTAAAATTATTTTGTTAAATTTATTAGTGTGACATGTTAAAATAAAAGAACGCAAACTTAGTAGTCATGTAACAAAAAAAAACATTACAATGAACTCGGATTTAATAAAGGTGTAAAAAATTAGATTTACATTTTTTAAATCCAAAAAGTAGAGGGACTAAGTTTCATATATATGAAGAGTGTAGGAACTTAGAGTATATTTTGACCATTTAGTGTAATTGAGTATATAAAGTAGAAACTTGGGGAGAAACATTATGAAAATGAAGTCATATTTCAGACACTATAGGTGGAGTTTTTAGACTCCACAAGGTCAAGAGGATTCACAAGTTTCTATAGGGATATAGTAAAATATTTTGAAAAAAAGGCACATAGAAACCTTTTAAGACTTCTTATGGAATAAAAAAATGCACTACTAATGCACCAAATCTTAATCCTATCAATATTACATACAAATTTTGTGATAAAATTAGACCTGTTTATGGGTCAGGCCACTCGGCCCAGCACAAAATATGAGAGGATTTGGGCAAAAATATAGGCCCAAAAAATAGGATTGAACAAAAAATAAGGTCTGTTTAAAAAATAGGTCGGGCCTTGGGTAAGGCATTTTTGGCCGGGCTCGGCCCAAATTCACTAAAGGACAAAAAATCTATTTCTTTTAATATTATTTTCTTATTGTTTTCTCCCTATTTTGCTACCATTTTACGATTATGTTGCTACTATTTTGTTGTTATTGTTTGGATATTGTATAAAACTTATTTTATTATTAATTTTGTTATTATTTTAAAGACATTTGTTAATTTTGTTATTATTTTAGAGGCATTTGCTTGTTAAATTGTATCTATCTTAGTGCTGTTTAAGTATACATATTTTTTAAAATCTATTTTTAATTTGTTGGGAAATATTTATTTTGATGTTTTTAGTATTTCTGATATATTATATATTTTTAAAATTATATAAAAAAATATAAAAATAATATGTGAGGGCCGGGTCGAGCCTAAGTTTTAACATTTCTATCCGGGTCAGGCTTGGGCAAAATTTTAAGCCTATTTTTGAGCCAGGCCTAACAAACGGGCCTAAATTTTTAGTTGAGCCTGGCCAGGCCCATGCACACCTCTAGATAAAATAGAAGGTATATAATTTTGAGAGCATTTATTTTTTTATTAAAATGCTAATTAAATTTAATGTTTTTTAAATAATTATGTTGTTTATCTTTCCATTTAAAATAATTGTTGTTCCATTTTCTTTATTTCTTAAGATAACTATATAAACTTTTAATATTAGGTAAAAGATATATTCTCGAGAAAGTAATTTGAGAAAACTTGAGATTTACTCCATGATTTTAAAAAGTTAAAAAATTAAAATAACCTTATTTTTTCGATTTACTCCATTGTTAAGTTTTTTTTAATGTGCTTATCAAAATTTGGAATTAATATGATTGTAATCTACTAATGATATCCACAATTGAAATAAGATTTTAAAATTAATTTTCCAGATTAAATCTCATAAAGACTATGAGCATATTTTAACTTTAATTTTATAGGCATGCATTTAGGTGAATGTATTTAAGAAGTCACGTTATCAAATTAATCTTTCTACTATTAAATAAATCAATTTAATTATTATATTATAAGAAAAAAGAAACAAATAAGACCAAATTAGAATAGAGTTATTATTGATTGTTTAACAAAATTAATATTTTTAAAATTTTTATGGTTTTGTAAATGAAATCGTTTGTTTGGAATTGATTATTGAACGACAATTGAAACAATAATTCTCAAGATATTTTTTATACAATTTAGACTTACTAAATTAATAGCGAGCCCCTACTGTCTTCTCATGCATGTATACATCCTTTGGGTCTCCAAGATTTTTTTAGTTTCCCTTGCTAAAAAAATGGGTTTATTTTGGCTCAAAATTTTACAAATTGATAATCTTTATTTCAAGTTTTCAACACTCAGGTGAATATTTTAAAGGGTCATTATGTAATTTACTTATTTATTAAAAAGGTTGTTATGACTTTTTAATCTCACTAATCAAATCATTTCATAATAATAATAAAACACAACAAAAAGAAACTTAAATAGATGCATTGGATTCCCACAAGATTGTGTATATATATACATGTAAAATCAACCACATATGGAATAAGCAAATTGCCCATTTCTGGTTATGCATTTTTTTACTTAACAACACAAGCTGAATCACATGCATGGGTGCCCCCCTATGAGCTGGGTTTCCTAAACCATTGGGACCATCTTTAGATTTTGGTTTTGATTCGGATTTGAATTTGGATATTTGTGTGGAACATAATTTTCGATAATTATGGATTCATTAATATGTGATACGAATATCATACGTCTAATTAACATATAATAATTAATATAATGTGATACATTTATCACATTATTCATGCATCTTATTATATTTGTTTTTGCAATTTTAATAACTTTGTAGTGTTTATAATTGCTTATAAGGGTGAACATTCAGAGTGAAAAAGTTTCGAGTTACTCAAGTTAACAAATCATATTTTATCATTCTAGTTTGATTTGAATTTTTTTTAATCAAGTCAAATGAAACGAAATTCGAGTTGAGTTGAGCCTAATGAATTTGTTTGAGATAAATTTAAAAAATTAAACTAACCATATTGAAATCTTATTGACAATATGACTAAATTCTGAGTTAAAGAACGTAAACACTATTAAAAAATAAGATAATTGGTATGATAAACTTATTTTGATAATTCAGGGTCTCTAATTTATCTTCTTGGACTTTTTTTAAAAATATATAATTTAGCATTTATATATATTTTAAATATTTTTAAAATATTTTAAAAAAAATTTATATATTTAAAATTTAGGAAAAAAATATTTTATAAATATTTTAAATTTTAGAGATAATTTTTAAATTTAAAAAAAATTAGATGGATCAATTTGCATATTTTAAAAATTATCAAGGACCCAAGGAGTATTTATATCAATTAATTATTTAAGTTATTCAAATTAGTCGAATTGTAAAATTTAACTCGACTCAAAGTCCAAAAACCAAATTACTTATTCAAGTTTATTCGAAAAATGTAACGCCCTAAAAGTCATAGGGTTAGAATTAATAAATCCATTATGAAATGAGTTTTAGTCTAGGTGGTAGAGCGCTTAGCAAACCCCTTAGAGAACCAAGGTTCAAGCTGTGCTATTTTTTGTGTCGTTTTACTGTGTGTGTCCACAACTATTGGCAGTAAAAACTATAATATCTAATGGTGGTTAATCCACAATTTGGTGTTATTGTGGTTGGAGTTCTGGGGAAATCCCAATGTAATGTGTAGCAGTGGGGTAGGATAAATCATGTTTAAAACCTAATTGGTATGGCATCTTTGATATCATGTGCATGCATTTCTAAAAATTATGTTATGAGATTTATGTGCATACGAGTGGATACATGTATATAAATGTGTGTATATCTTATATCGTTTTAGTGGGCAAATATGAGAAATTAATTATTTTGAAATCTGTGATTGTGAGTTCTAATGCTTAAGTGATGGTTGCGTTGAAAAACCGTACTTTGAACTGAATTGCTGTCTATGATAATTATGTGCAATGTTATTTAATGTATCCTAATATCCGTTTGTATTGGTTTTATTGTAAATGAACTTATACTAAGTGACATAGCTCACTCCCCCTTTAATTTCCATCCTTTCAGATAACCCATCAGGTTAGGGCACGGGCACGGCATTCGGAGGGACTCAGTTTAGTTTCGCTTTTTCTCAGTATTTTAAGTTCGTTAATATTCTTTATTATCCTTAAAGAGTGTATTATTCATTTATGAACCGTGGCATGAGACTTAGGATTTAGGTTTTTTTTTTGTATGGCATTCTTTTATAAATTTCAGTCCGGTTATTAGATAACTATTATATGATAAATCCCAATTTTACTAAAAACATAAGTAATTACCATCTTTTCTGCTGTTAGGTAATAAATAAAACTTGAGGTATAATAAATCAAGTGTTTAACTAAATTTTTTAAACAAATTAAACAAATATTTTAAAAGGACTGTTTTTAAAAACTTTGATAGCTTATTGGGCCACTTCGGTAGTTAATGTAATCTTCCGAACTTGAGTCTAACGTCTAGGCTAGGTTGAGAAGGTTCAAAAAAGAAACCGAGTAACTTGATACATTTAACTGAAAATTAAAAAAAAAATTGAATTCATTCAAAATTTACTTGTTGGGAAATATATTTAGACGTGTATTGTAATTATAATAATTAAAAAGAAAAAGATGTATACCTTTTGTAATTCTTTCGATATTAAATTTTTTTAAAGTGTAAATCAAATACTACTACTTCAACTTCCACTATATTGTGGCAATGTGAGCGTTTTAGAAAAAATGGGCTCTTTGATTTGACACCAACTTCTCATCCTCTCTTAACCCAAATAATTAAAATTCCTAAGTGATTCAATTTCCTCAATTTTTTTCATTAGATAAGATAATTTTAAATATATTAGGATTATCCGAGATAAATATGTTAAGTAAAATATAATATGAAAGTAATAGGAAGGATAATTATTTCATTATGTATCTTATAAAGATACTTGAATTTATTTATTCCATATCTTTTTCATTTTAATTTATTATCACAATTTTTTTATTATCTTGAAATGGATAACATTTTTTTGGGATTGTAAACCATGGTAGCAAATGATGATATGAAATTGTACAATAATAGATTTAGCAAAAATAAAAAGCTAATTTATAGATGAAATGATATTTGTTTTGCTTTTTTTTTTGCCCCTCTTTTCTTTTCTTTTTACTTTGTTTTGCTTAGTAGCTAAGTAGAACTATGGAAACCAAGAAAGGTAATGCATCAATGCATGTAAAGAGATCTTGCTATCGAAGAAGCCTATGCTTGTCTCTTTTTTTCTTTTTCTTTTTTGTTTTGATTTTAATTTTAATTTTTGTTTTTTTTACCTTTCTTTTATCATTTTCGAGTCTATCATAATGAGAGATGACAAAAAAAATAGACTTAATAGGTTTCAATCCAACCAAATATGGTTAATATTGGTTTTTTCTTTTAAATCAAGATTCGAGTTGAGTTAAGTTTTATTCTTCAATTAGCCAAGTCGAGATTAGGTTTATGAAAAACTCGTCCCGCCTCAAGATAATTATCAAAATACCCTTATATATATTATTTGTTTAAAACATATGATAATAAAATTTATGTTACTTTTTGCTTTAGCACAATTATACTTTAAAATAGTTAATAGTAAGTCGATTAAATCTTAACTTGGTTGGCATCAGCATTATTGCTTCTTCTTCTTTTTTTACAAAAGCATCAACATTATTGCTAGCATAAGAGCATGTGGATTCGAGTGTGTTGAAGCATGATTATCCTTGGTATAATTATTTATTTAGCCCTCCAACTTTACAAAAAAAATATTTTAGCCCTCCATTTAATTTTTCATCTTTTTTAACCCTTAAACTTGCGTTTTTTTACTAAAATCACGCCAAAATAGAAGGAAAAGTTAACATTATTTAACTTTTTTGATGTGTCATGCACATGAATTGTCATGTGGATGACACATCAGCATTTAATTAATTTTTTTGAATTTTTAAAATTTTAAAAAATTATAAAAATTATTTTTAAAAAATAAAAAAATTATTAAAATTATTTTAAAACATAAAAGAATATTTTTTAAAATTTAAAATTTTAATTAAATGTTTATATATCATCCATGTGGCAATTAACATATATGTCACGTCAGCAAAGTTAATAAATGTTAACTTTTCCATCCATTTTTGGATGACAAAAAATGCTAATTCAAGAGCTAAAAGAGGCAAAAAATTAAATGGATGGCTGAAATGACTTTTTTTTTAGAAAAAGTTGAAGGGCCAAAAATGTTATGTCTTTATCCTTTTATTTAAATATAATCTCACTAAAGTGGGCGCCATTTTCATTGTTACTGTTCCAATTGTTAAAATTAGGTTTGTTTGTTTAGGACTCGATCTTGGTACCAGCTAGAGGTGCCCATGGGTCGGGCCCAACAAAAGATTTAGACATATTTTGTTGGGCTCAGCCCAAAAAATAGGCCTAAAATTTTACCCAAGCCCGACCCGTATAAAAATACTAAAACTCGAGCCTAACCCGGCTAGCCCCTATTAATTTTTTAATATTATCTTTCAAAAATACTAAAAACATTAAAATAAATGTTTCCCAACAAATTGAAAATAAATTAAAAATATATGTATACTTAAATAACACCAAAATAAATGTAACTTAACAAGCAAATGTGAAAATTAGTAACAAAAGTAACAATAAAAAAAGAGTTATACAATATCCAAATAATAACAACAAAATAGTAGTAACATAATTGTGAAATAGTAGCAAAATAGTGGGAAAAAACAAGAAAATTAAAAAAAAAAAGAAAAAAAAATAGGTTTTTTTTGTTTTCATATTCGGGCAGGGTCAGGCCAGGCTCGGGCCAAGAAAGCCTTACCCGAGGCCCAACATGTTTTCTAAACCGGCCGATTTTTTTGTCCAAGCCCATTTTTCGAACCTATATTTTTACCCAAACTTTCACACTTTTCGGGCGGACCACCTGACTTGACCCATGGACAAGTCTAGTACTAGCCCATATCGATCAAAGTTGAATCGTGAGCCTACTAATGAAGCAAATTCAATAAAGTAATAACTAGTACTATAAAAAAGCGTCTATAAATTGGAGTCTTGATCAATTTGAGAGATCATTTAATGTAGTTGAAATAAATGAATTTTGGGTTGTTCATTCAAGGGAAATTCGATAGAATTCATACTCAAGTTATTATTATTTTTACTTTTTCTTTCTATTTATCATCTGAATATTCAGGAATTAAGATCATTCTAATGCTCCTTTTCACTATGCATAAACTGAACCAACAATCAGGATAAACACGAAAATGAAAGTTTCTATAAATACGAGTACCCCAGTACATCATTGTATAAAAATAGCTAATAGTATTATTAAAAATAATAAAACATTGGAAATTATTATTTTATTTTCATAAAAATTGTGAAATATCGAGATAGGTCAAAATGGGGTATGCTTTAATTTTTTAGTAAATTAACATTAATTTCTAATCGGATAAAAGTAAAGTTATGTTGGAGATATACTGAGTGGAAGTGGGCAAAACAATTTAGTTTATATAATTAATATCATTGAAAATTTTGACTTTTATTTCATATATTCTATTTCATTAGGGAGATTTAAAAAAAAAGTTTTACGTTTCTTTTTTATAGTTTGGGTTTTGGTTAGTTTTTCGGTTTTTCAAGCGTATGGGAGAAAGAGGATAAAGTCACAGTTCGACGATTTGTTGAGTGGTTATGGTGGCGGTTCTGGCGGCGTTGTTCATAGAGGGTGGGGAAGTTGACGAGTAGCATATTAGTTCCGGTGAGGGGGAGGAGGAAATTTGGCGAGGAGCCGTCAAGCGAAAGGCAGCGTCGGATGACAGGGGGATAGGATACAGGAGAAGCCTTGTGGTTAAGCGATATGATCAGTTGGTTGGACTTCAAATATTTTGAACGTTTTTGGAATTTACTCCTCCTACTTTAATTTCAAAGAATCTAGTCTCTCAACTTTTCAGATTTTAAAATTTTAATCCAATTGTTAACACCAGAAAAATTATTTTGTTAAATTCGCTAATGTAATATTTTTGACCTAAAAAACAACTACCTTTGTAGCCATATAACAAAAACTGACACGGTAATGAACTTAAATTTAACAAAAGAATTTTAACAATGTTAACAATTAAGCTTACATTTTTTAAATTCAAAAAGTAAAGAAAGTAAATTCCAAATATACAAAAATATATATATATAAAAACTTGAAACATATTTTAACCAACTTACATGAAATTAAATTTAATTGGACTTAGATCCAAGATTTGATCTTGTCTTTGTAACAAATTCCCCTTCGTTTATAATGTAATCACTTTAAAAAAATCCAAATTATTTTTAAATCTTGGATGATGAGGGTGACTCGGCTCTTCCTTTATTATTTAAAGTGATCACTTCAATCATGGAGATTTCTTTATAATTTCTAACCATTTATTAAAAAAAGAAATCAATTACGTCAATGTTTAACGAACAACTAGTATTAATTAATCAAAGAAAAGCTTAGTTTAGAAAAAACTTAATTATTTAGTCCTTAATTAATTGTTTGTATGTACTTTGTTTGTATCGTTTATTGCCGGCATGAATGCTTTAGATAGCAATAATCTAAGAAATCATTAGGGATTAAATAATAATTTAATGGCTCTAAGCCCGGATAGTGTTAATCAAATTGCAAAAAATATATATGGGGATTTACGCAATGAGACAACATGGTTTACAAATAGGATGTTTAATTTTTCAATTAAGGAATCTTATTGACTTGTTATTTACACGAGGTATTTGCTTTTGCATGAACATGCAAAATGACAAATTTCAAATTATTTACAACATATATATTTTTACAACATATATTTTTACAACATATTTTGTATTGTTATTGGATATTCAATACACCCCTAATCGGTGGACCCCACCTAATCCCTCTCTATCCCGTGTTTGGTTTAAAGTATTGGTAATACGGGTGTAATCGGTTACTTTCCTAATCGGTGAAAATCACCGATTTCTATTCCCCCCATTTTGCCCAGATTAGGAACGACTTCAGCAAACCCTCCCTGTTTTACCCTCCCCGATCCCCTGTGTTCCTCTTCCGTTCCTTCAAGCTTGCTCCCCCCATTTCATTTCTTTTCTTTTTTGGCCGATTTGCTTTCTGTCGATTTGCTCTCTGTTTTACCCTCCCGATTGCCTTCCCTATTGTCTTCCTTCCTTCTACCTTCTGCCCATTTGCTCAAGTTTCGACTGATTTCCTTCTACCTTCTCCCTTCTTTTCTTTTTCTTTACAACTTATCTGTCACTCTTTCGATTGGCCTTCTCAACCAGTCGACACTCTTTCGATTGCTCTCAAGTAGTGGGTTTCGACACTCTTTCGACCGATTGCTCTCTCGAAAGGTAAAGGTTACTGCCTTGTTAGTGCAAAGACGAGTGGTTGTGACCGGGATGGGAGTAGTAACTCCGCTTGGACATGAGCCTGATGTTTTCTATAACAACCTGCTCGAGGGTGTTAGTGGTATAAGTGAAATCGAGACTTTTGACTGCGCTCAGTTTCCGAAAGTAAGTTGTCTTTGGTTGGGATCTCTTGTTTTGCTCTTGTTTGTACTGCTGCTCGTTCTTACTGCTCCTGTTTTCTCTCCAGAGGATTGCTGGAGAGATCAAATCTTTCTCAACTGATGGATGGGTCGCACACCAAAATTTTCCAAGAGGATGGACAAATTCATGCTTTATTCTCTTACTGCCGGAAAGAAAGCTTTGCAAGATGGGGGAGTAAATGAAGATGTAATGGAGGAGTTAGATAAAACGAAATGCGGAGTTTTGATTGGTTCAGCAATGGGTGGCATGAAGGTAAAATCTTTTTCTAGAAGAAGGAAAGTGTCATGGTATATAGTTTTCTTTCTATATCCATCGATTCATATACATTGCTTGTTGTGGAATGAACAGGTTTTCAACGATGCGATTGAAGCTTTGAGGATCTCATACAGGAAGATGAATCCTTTTTGCGTACCGTTTGCTACAACAAATATGGGTTCTACAATGCTTGCAATGGATTTGGTTAGCTTAAATTTAGATTCTGCAATGTTAAGATAGACCTTGATGGATGTTAAAATTTCGAGTTTGAGCTTTAAACTGATGATTTCTTCAGGGATGGATGGGTCCTAATTATTCAATCTAGGCTTTTATATGTATATTATTTTTGCATGACCTCTATATGCACCTGAACAATGTATATGTACCTGAACGATAATATTTTATATGATATTGATAATATTAAGAAGTCCTAATTGCAATGACCTCTATATGCCTTAAGAGTATGATTTTTCATTTGAGAAAATGGTTATGCTGTGTTTATTTTACTTCATTTCTATCTTTTAATGAGAAAGAAGGGGCCCTTGTTTTCAATGTTGAGTGTTGAAATATAAGTCCAATTAGCATGGTTTTAAGTCCTAAGGTAGTCAGCATTGAGTTATTCTTAATGTTTAGCATGATCTTCATGTTTTGGCATTTGTTGGGGTATGCTTGATTGATTTCCCTTGATATATGATATTGATTGACTTTACATTGGGTTTTATTATGAATTAGGGATACACTAGTTTACATGTAGAGAATGCTGTCTTTGCTTTGTGTGACTGTTTTATCTGTCACGTTTTTACTGTTAGTGCATCTAGTTTCCAAGCATATAATAACTTAAAGCATTATTTAGTATTTAGTTATTTGTAAGCTGTCTTTAATTATCTGTTAGTGAAGTAAGTACTCACTTTTTGCTTCATTGACCAAGCTTTAACTGACCTATATCAAGTTGCGTTATGTTTCTTGAGGATTACTTCTTAGCTGTCTTTCCCGGTAGAACTTGCTAAATGATTGGCAATAGAGATTTCCTTTAACCGTCCAACCATTTTTTGCTATGTGCTGTGTAGGTGTAGCATTCATCTGTATTGTTATTGGATATTCAATATATTTTTAGTGTTTTACATAGAAAATGTTCTGGGGTCGAAATTAAGTTATAAATTTTGATAAGAGTCAAATTACAAGTTTACTATTGTATTAACTAATAGCTTTATAATTTCTTTTAAAAGATTAGGTTAAAATCTTATCATTTTTTAGGGACAAAAGGTAAATTTACCGTTATTAATTTATAATTGTATACATTTTAAAGGGTAAAAGTTACAATTTTCCATTTTTTAGGGCACATGACGAATGCTAAGGTGAAGTTTGAAATTATGTGTCTGGGACCAAGATAGAATTAAAAGAAATTTGAGAGCCAAAGCTAAAAAAAATTGTATTAAAATAATTTAAATTGAACTTTTTTTAACTTTTGAGAGGATCAAAATGAAAAATTTTCATTTAATGGAAAACTAAAAGGAATTAATTTGAATTATTATACTTAGGAGGGACTAAGATTGTAATTGCACCATCAACCAAGGGGAAATAGTGGCCTTCCCCAAATTGATAAATTTGCTATTAGTTACTTCAAAATTTATAAAATTACATGATAAAATTATACTTTAGCCTTCTAAAAATTTGATGTCCATTTCTCATCCCCTAAAACAATTTTCTACCCATATGTATATATACACACACATAAAAGTAATAACAAAATTTGTCAAATATGTGTTTAAATGTAAAAATTGATGTAAAAGTTTTGAAGTAGAGATTTCATAATTTTAAAATCTCTTCCTGGCCATTAATGTGTACGAACAATATTTATGTGTTATAGTTACCATACCTAGATGATATTTTCCACTTTACAAGGCTTTTTGTTTTTATTTTTTAATTCAAATTTTATAATATAGAGAATTTTTGAAGTTTGGAGCAAATTTCTTTCTTTCTTTCTTTATATATAATTTTAAATAAATATTCAATAGGCTTGGTTCGACGTGATTTTGTAACTCGTGTATACATTTTAAATAAAATATGTATATGTTAAAATTTTAAATACAAATATAATATATATTAAAGCTACATTAAAATATATTATATGATATTTATTAAATATGTAGTATATAATTTCAAAATAAATCCCCAACATATGAGTGTTCAATACACATTCGAAGTGCAAAAGATTTCTTGGGAGTTGGGAAAGATATTCATTTAAGTACTAATCACTACTACCTATGAAAGTAATTAAATTAATTTATTATCCACCAATAAGTAATTCTTAATTACAATTTAATGAATTATTATATACATATATTATCATTACAATATTGAAATTATTATACAATATATTTTGATAGCTAGGTCGAAAATTTTAAAAAAAATAATATCAGTGTGAAGATTGAAGAAAAAAGTTGTTTGGAATTTGGTTCGTAGATTCGTTACGTTCAAATCTATTGCATGAAGAAAAAAAACTGAACTTTAAAAGAGAAAGAGAGTTTTCGATTAGTGCAGACAGTGTGAACAGAGAATGCCATACAATAAAATTTTTAATAGCCCAATGACTTAAAAATGAAAACTTTCAAAAAATTCAATAGTCATTTTATAACTTTTTGAAGTTGAATAACATAAATGTATATTTACTAATAGTTTAATAACATTAGGTATAATTCAATTTTAAAAAAAATTCCAAACTTTAGTTATTATATATGCAAATTGAAAAAAAAATGAGGGGAAAATATTTATGACCATCCTAGATTGTTAGCAGGTGAGAGATGTAATCTAAACCTAATTTTATGGGAAGATTAAAATTAAAGTTAAAGTATGGTTTAATGAAATACATATAATAAAAATCATATTTAACCCAATTACTTTATGCTTCATCATTCTCTTAATAAAAATCATATTTGATAACTAATATCATTTTAGTTTTAGCATGTTGTATCTACTATTTGGTTTTTGGACAAGCATGAGAGAATATTAACTCATTCAACCTTTATCAACAAAAAACCAAGTAGAAGCAAGCAAAAAAAAAAAAAAATCAAATCCAATTGTACAATTTCCCTTCAATATATATATATATCCTTCTATTATCGCCACCTAAATGATTTTCCATTAATTCTTTCTCCAATCATTCCAATAGAAAGAAACTAACAAAGTACTGGAAAAAAACAAAAGTAAAGCATCCACTAATCAAACCCTAAATAATTATTTTAGGAAGTAATATGATTTTGTGTTGAATTTAGATTTGATAAAAGTACCATGAAAGACTCGGTACTAGGAGTCAAACTGTATTTTGTTCCCTTTTACTAAAAAATATGACCAAATCAATCTTTATACGTTAAATCAAATAACAAATTGGTTTTTTCTCTTAAAAATTCATCTATTTTTACCATTAAAAACCAGTGTGAGTAACATAATAATCAAACAGTTACACATAGCGTGTCATGTGTACCTCATTCTGATGTATAAAAACTAGTTTTTAACAATAGAAATAGATGGAATTTTTAACAAAATGACTAGTTTACTCTTTGATCTAATGTACATAGATCGATTTGTTCATTTTTTGAGTAAAAGAGACAAAATAAAATCTAGCTACCAATACAAGGGCCTTTATGGTACTTTTACCATTCTTTTGTAGGTTCAAAATAACTAATATTAACCAATACATGATATACATCGTCATTACGCACGGTGAAATCTGAATCTAGATACTCGAAAATTTAAACCCTCAACTTTAATCAATAATACCAAGACTTTAATAAAAATTGTAATTTTAACATATATAATTCTAAAGTTTTATCAAACAAGTCCATAAAAGCAAAATCATTTTGTCACCTCTACCAATTTGGGACATACATTGTTTTACTATAATTAAATATGAAAATTTTCACATAAAATAAATAAAATTCCTCAAAATAAATAAAAAGGAAAATGCATAGCTATCAAGAGGGTGACATTAGGGCAACTTGGCAAAATCATAGGGTGGTCGGAATTGGACCAATATCAAACTTGATGTGTCAATTTTATGATTGTGGCCTTTCCTTGCCCCTTTTTCCCTTCCAACATATATTTCTTAGAAAATTAAAAGGAAAAAAAAACTTAAACGGTGTTTAGCCATTATTCTAAACGCCGTTAAAAATAACGGCAATGTGTTCACGTGGGTCCCTATGAGTGGATGGTCCTAAAATCGATGTTGACATCTGAATCCCTTCTCCATTGATCTAATCTTTCTCAATTTAAATGGGACCCACCGACAAAACCTCATCACATTCTTTGTTATGTGTGTTCATGACGCGCTGAAATGATTGGGTTTAATAATACTAAAGGCTTCGTTGATTGGAGGGTGGATACACTCGTGGTTGGTTTTTATGGAGGGAGTTAAAATTGACTACATTTCTTTCATGTGAGCATGTACGAAGTGATAATTAGTTGGATCACTCGAATGAAAGAGAGCGTGGACTGCACTTTCCTCCATTGTTAAAATTTTTGTTATCTGACAACTGTAATGATAAAACATATTACATTATTAATGAAAGACATAAGTTCGAATTTTTGAGGTAAAATTATTGAGAGAGGCGGTTATAAACTTTAAATATAGATAGTAAAATAAATGTTAAAAATAAAAAAAATTATTAGTCCAATTAATACACTTTTTTAATAAATTATATTGATTTAATTTGATATACTGGATAAATGAATTATATTCTAATATGTTATTAATAAATTAAAGATCATTACAAACAAATATAATTAATATATTATCTAACAAGTTATATATAAGTATTGTGTATTGATAGTGTATGGACTAATATATTATTGGTGTATCAAATATAAATCTAAATTATAAAGTAAAAATTGATAGATAAAATATCTATTAGTAAAGTAATTATTGTTGTTTTTTTATAAAAGTATCATGAAGGTCAGCGTACTAGGAGTTGGATTACATTTTGTTCTCTTTAATAAAAAATTAGACAAATTAGTCCATATATGTTAGATTAAAGAGTAAAATGACCATTCTATTACAAATTACATCTGTTTTTAATGTTAAAAAATTAGCCTTTATACATCAGCATGAGGTACATGTGACACATCACGTGTTACTGTTTGATTATTCTGTCAGCAATTTTAGTTTTTAACAGTAAAAGTAGATGAAATTTTCAATCGAAAGGATCAAATTGTTCATTAACCTAATATACAACGACTAATTTACTCATTGTTTAGGTAAAGAGAGCAAAATGCAATCTAACTTTTTTCTTCTCCGGATTATTATCGATCAAAATGATTAAAGTTTAAGATAAAAGAAACTATAAATGTGCTGTGTTTTTAGTTTCATCACTTTAAGAATTTATGGTAGTAAATTATGAAAAGATATGAGCGTGAAGAAGAGGAGCAAAGGAAGGGAGTATGGAGAAAAGAATGGGATAGGAGAATAAACAAGTGGACCCCACAGTAAATATTATATAAAGCGTAATAAGGCGAGGCTAGCTGATTTATTTTATTTTCAATTTCAAAAATGAGATGAGGTTTGATTTTAGGGTATTTGTTGAAGTATTCAATCGAATGTTATTATTTTTAAAATATTAAAATTAGCCGGCGCACTAAATTAAAATACAAAGGAATGAACAATTACTCTCCCATCCCAAATCCAAAAGATTTCAACAAACTAATTATCAAAATTACCATCCCAAACCAATTTATTAATCATCAAACTATCTCTATTTTCTATTTTTTTAACCTTAATATTTACATCCATTCATCCCCATTACTTTATTTTCATCAATTTTTCTAAAAATTTTTATATTTAACATGTGTGAATTCAACTAATAATAGACCACTTTTTATTCTTTTTTCTTTTTATTAAATAACAAAAAGGAAAATTAAAAAAACAAAAACAATCCCATTATTATGGCCTCCATTGTTCCTTATCTCTTCTTCCTATCCTAGTCCCCTCCTGTTTCCTCCATTAGACCTCCCACCAATTTTCTCCACTTTCTTCCATATTCTCCCCCTTTTCTAAATTCCAACAAAAATCAAAAACCCCAATTTAACACCCCCCTTGTTTTTTCTTTTCCATGACCAAATTCTAGCAAAAAAAAAATGAAGAGAGATCATCAAGAAATTTCTGGGAGTGGTTCAAAACCAGCTGAGAGTTCATCCATTAAAGGGAAATTATGGGAAGAAGATCCAGATGCTGGTGGCATGGACGACGAGTTATTAGCTGTTTTGGGTTACAAAGTTCGGTCATCAGATATGGCGGATGTAGCTCAAAAATTGGAAATGTTGGAGAAAGTTATGGGTACTGCTCAAGAAGATGGGATTTCACAGCTTGGTGATACTGTTCATTTTAATCCTTCAGATCTATCCGGTTGGGTTCAAAATTTGTTGATCGAGTTCAACGGTCCAACAACAACCCCAGATCCCAATTTCAACGATGATTCTGAGTACGATCTTAGAGCAATACCAGGGGTCGCCGCTTACCCACCGGTGAAATCGGATCCGGGTCTAGAAAATACCCGGAAACGAGCTAAAACTGAGTCCTCCTCATCATCATCTTCAACAACTACTCGTCCTGTTGTGTTGATTGACTCACAAGAAGCTGGGGTTCGACTCGTTCATACATTAATGGCTTGTGCTGAAGCTGTTCAACAAGATAATCTTAAACTAGCTGATGCATTAGTGAAACATATTGGGTTACTTGCTTCATCACAAACTGGTGCTATGAGAAAAGTTGCTACTTATTTTGCTGAAGCTTTAGCTCGAAGAATTTATAGAATTTTCCCACCAGATTCACTTGATCCATCATATAATGATAAGTTACAAATTCCCTTCTATGAAACTTGTCCTTATTTGAAATTTGCTCATTTTACAGCCAATCAAGCCATATTGGAAGCTTTTTCAATGGCTAGTAGAGTTCATGTTATTGATTTTGGGCTAAAACAAGGTATGCAATGGCCAGCTTTAATGCAAGCACTTGCATTAAGACCCGGTGGACCACCGGCGTTTCGATTGACCGGAATTGGACCGCCTCAACCGGATAATACTGATGCGTTGCAACAAGTGGGGTGGAAGCTAGCTCAATTGGCCGAACGCATCGGGATCGAATTCGAGTTTCGGGGATTCGTGGCTAATAGTTTAGCCGATCTCGAACCCGAAATGCTCGATATTCGTCCTCCCGAGATTGAAGTAGTAGCGGTGAACGCTGTTTTCGAGCTTCATCCCTTGTTAGCTCGACCGGGTGGGATCGAAAAAGTTGTTTCCTCTATTAAAGCGATGAAACCCAAGATTGTCACGGTTGTTGAACAAGAAGCGAATCACAACGGTCCGGTTTTCTTAGACCGTTTTACTGAAGCTCTCCATTATTATTCTACCCTTTTCGACTCGTTGGAAGGTTCAGGGGTGGCGCCAGCGAGTCAAGACCTGGCTATGTCCGAGTTATACTTAGGAAGACAGATTTGTAACGTGGTTGCTTGTGAAGGGATGGACCGAGTTGAACGACACGAGCCGCTGACTCAGTGGAGAACTCGGATGGAAACGGCCGGGTTTAGCCCTGTTCATTTGGGTTCCAATGCTTATAAACAAGCTAGTATGTTGTTGGCCCTCTTCGCCAGCGGCGATGGGTATAGAGTGGAGGAGAATAATGGGTGTTTAATGCTTGGGTGGCATACAAGGCCACTTATCGCCACCTCGGCTTGGCGACTCGCTGGTACTGAGTCAGGTAGTGAGTTAACTCAGGAGCTGAGTTGAGAAAAAGTAAAAAACCTGTTGAAAAGAATAAGTGGGGTCTATCTTTTAACTGAGTTGCAGAATGTACGAGTGAATGAAAAAAATGAGGGTAAATTAAAAACCAGTCCAAGTGTGTAATTCTAGTTTTTCTTTGTCTATTTTTTTCCCACTTTTTAGTATTGTTTTTAGTTTCTTTTAGGGTAGATTTTTTTTTTAATGGGGAGCCTTTGTAATTTTCAAGGTTGGATCTAATGTGAAGGCATATCTTTTTATTACTAATATTTTAAAATTATTATTTGTTTCATAAAATATTGGGTGTTAGCATAATGGAAAAAATAAAAGAAAAAGAAAAAAAGAGTTGTATTATTGTGGCAGTTGCATGCCCTTTCTGGCCTGCAAAATTTGTATTTTGTATGGTGATGTTTTTGACCTTTTTAGGGGAAAATAACATTCCTTCCAAGTAATTTGAAATCAATCGTAAATGACTTCACATTTTAAGTCATAAGAAACGAATGATTTGAATTCTTAATCATTTTACTTCAAAATTTTGGATTTATAATTCACCACGCTTTTTTATAAAAATATTAGACTCGAAAATGGATTTCAATAAAAAAAAGTTTATTTAAAATATAGGTTAGGTTTATCTCAAATATTCAAGGCTTGAGCTTAGCTCGTTCGACTTATTTTCTAAGTATATAATATATATTATGTAATTTATAACACATAAAAATTCAATTTATATTCATATACACTGTAATGCAAATATTAAAAAGTTGTTAAGTTGACTATATATAAAATTTTAATAAATGGAAAAAGAATATAAAATTATTAAATATTAAATTAAAAAAATATTGTTTAAAAAATAAAAAATAAAAATAAATAATATACGCAAACCTAAAATAGGCTTAAGTTAACCAATTACAAATATGGACCGACTTAGGCAAAATTTTATGTTATATTTCAGGTCGGGCTCAACTTGGGCAAGTGTAAAATGTGTTAATATCATTCTTAAACCCAATTTGATCCGACCCATTATGTAACACCCATCGTCTAATCCGGTCGATGGACCTAAGCTATAGGATACTGCAACAGTCCAACTTGCACTTTTACTACAACACTCATGTTGACGCAGCTCGTGTATTGACATAATTCGCACGTCAATACAACTCACAGATTTTTACAACACACATACTATTACTTTACAAACCAGCTCGCATTTAGATACTTTACAGAGGGTTTGCATATACACACCCTATAGAGTTCAATCCATTATGTAACACCCCTCGCCCAATCTGGTAGCCGGACCTAAGCTATAGGTTACAACAACAGTTCAACTTGCACCATTACTATAACACTCATGTTGACGTAGCTCGCGTATTAACATAATTCGCACATCAATACAACTCACAGATTTTTACAACACACATACTATTACTTTACAAACCAGCTCGCACTTAGATACTTTACAGAGAGTTCGCACATACACACCCTACAAAGTCAGTTCACACATAACAACTTTAATGAATCAGTTCGCACACACTTGACAAACCCAACTTGCATATACATCATAGAGTCAGTTAGTGCATGACTACTTACAGAATCAGTTTACACATGCGTTATAATGACAGTTCACACATTAACATACCTCACACATTTACACGGTCCACAAATTGACATAGTTCGCATATAAACACAACTTACATATAAACATAGCTCTCATATAAACATAGTTAGCATATAAGCACAACTTATGGATTGTCATAATTCACCTCATAACCATTTATATAGAGTTCGCATATAATTATTTTACAGGTCAAATACAATGATAGTTTACATATTCAAGTAATCACATATACCTAATAAGACCTAAATACATTCACCAAGTATTCAAGCATAACAATGTCAATCTTGTTAAACAAATGCTTCTTTCACCGCGTGAGGCATTTCCAGCAACCACACACACACATATATATGATATATAGCCATTCAGAGTCCAAGCCATATTTATGATCCAGAATATCATAATTCGACATCCAACAACATCATGTTTTCTTACCAAACTATACCTACAAATACCATTTGGATGCCATTTAAGACATTGCATTAAGCTATCACCTAACCATCACATATTGAACAAATTTATACTATTCTCATAGCATTACCTTAACCACTCTACATTCAAAATTTGGCCATCATACACATTTATATACATAACATGTAAACATTCAAAATGAGGTATCACTAGGCTCAAGTTCATGAGCAATCAAATTGACACATATAAACTACGACTCCTGTATACATGCCACATAACCAAGTTCGGAATGATTAAAAATCTATCGAGTCAGAAGCTAGATAGTGTGGACTCCGAATTGATCTGATCAACGTGTTTCACAAAAGACAATTACAAGACAACTACAAGACATGAAACGTAACTGAATAATCATTATGATGCTTAATAAGTTCATAAAAGTCAAAACAGTAAACTCACCTCAATTCACAATTAACAAAACGAATTAACTAACTATACCACTTTCCTATTTTCATATTTAACATCCATAAGGTGAGATAATTAGATATAGGTCTTATAGCATTTCAATCTATAAGATAAAATTAAATTCCATTCAATCAGTATCATCAAATATATATTCTTCAGTTACATTATTCAATTATTATATAACATATCAGTTCAGAATATATATCATCATTTCAATCATTCAATCTTATTTTTCCATTTCTATCACATTACATATTACCATTCATTCAATTACCTTGTTGCCATAATCATTTAGCCCGATGAACTATAAAAAATAGATACAGATACATGGGTAACCACCAAAACACACCAAATTGTTTGTCCGAGCGATAACTCTAATATACACCTGAGCACTGAAGTGCTAAGCCTGGATGCATCATATGTCATAAGACATTACATCCTTCTAGAACACACCAAGGTCTCTATAGATACAATCAGTAACAATGGTCTCCGTAGAGAAAATTAGTAACAATGGTCTCAGTAGAGACAAAGCTCGATAATTCGCAATAAATGTTGGATTTTGGTATAAACAGTGAATTCTTTATACATCAGTATCATCACATCCCATATCCCATACAATGCAAAAATAATCCTATTGGCATACCAATTGTATCATATCCTTTCTTACGTTCAACCGAGCACATTTAGCATATTAGTTAATTTCTTTACAATTCAATATTTTTTTCACCTTTTTTATCCTAATTTTTATACAATTCAAAATACATTCACACAACATAAATTTATAATTCAAACACATACATTACATTTGCATATAGAACTATACCATATGAACTTACTTGGCAAAAACTATAGTAAATGAGGTGTCGATGTAACACCCCAAATCCGACCTAGACATTATGGTTGAATCTGGCGATGTTACATGGTAGTGTGTTTGAAAACCGAAACTCGTGTTGAAAAAAACTGTAACTTTACTTAAAATATTTTCCGTTTAGAGCTCGTTGTTATCTTTTGTTAATCCTAAAATAGTGTTTTTTATTCAATCGTTAGTTTGCAAAACATTATACGTTGCAGAAGCTTTTTAAAACAGTTTGTGTCATTATGGGTATTTTGCTAAAACACATGCATTTCTTTTTAAAAACTAGTGTTTTATCTACCTCTAGCAGATATAAAACATAAAATAATGTTAAATCTAAATTTAAAACAAAAATCTATAGCGGCTATTATTACAGATAAAAAACCCAAATAAAGCTTTAAAAATAAATATAATTAGGTACGAAACAGTAAAAAGGAGTCGTGTGGCCACCGCTGAGTCCTCCACCACACAGATCTGCCTATGACTGGGGATTACCTGTATAGATTAACAGAAGAGGGTGAGTTTTCAAAACTCAGTGTGTAATTCCTTGTGTAAACAAACAGACAATATACAGAATAATCAGACAGTAAACAAAATAAACTCAGTTTGGGCCTAAGCCCTTTTTAGTATCAGTGACAGTATCGGTTTGGGCTTGAGCCCATCTCAATACAGAAGTAATCATGTATTTGGGCCTTGGCCGATTACAATGTCAGTAATCAGTGCAGTAACAGATTATGCAGTATACAAGCCCTACCCAGCCAACTTCTACACACCATCCCCGTCCAACCATACATTCCATGTGGGGATATAATCAACCCACCCATCCCTACACTCTAAGTAGTATCGATTGTGGCACTATACAGTAATATACAGCTGAGCAGCCAGTAAGTTAGGCACGAAGCCTTCCAGTACACTTCCTCTGATCAATAACAACCCATCCCAATGCTATGCATCATACAATCATGTCATGTCAAATCATGGTATCATACATGCATTCAGTACAGTTTTACAGCATGTTCAATATACAGTCATAAATATATATCGTACATGGATATAATAGTCATTCAATCAATTAGGGGTCTAGGTAAGCTTACCGACCCTACAGAAGGTTCACAGCTGTCTCGGGCGACCTGCGCAACCTTAACATCAAAATAGTGAAAAATTGGCCCACATGCCCATGTTTTCGGCCCATGTAGGCCCACACGCCCATGTGGCCCACACAGCCTAGAATGACCTTGGCCGTGTGGGTCACATGACCTGGCCCAATACGTTCCACACGCACGTGTGGTTCACCCGTGCGGGCCCATGCGCCCATGTGGCCCACACGGCTCAACGTCCGGTCTATAAATCACACATGGCCAGCCTCGTCGATCTCACGCCCATGTTCAGTCACACGGCCTATCACATGGGCGGCCACATGCCCGTGTGGTGTCGACAACCCCACTTTTCAGCTTTTCACCACTTTCCATTTTTCAGAGTTGTGTTTACACACCTAGCCTATTTTTTGTTGCCTAACCCCACGTGAACACTCCAAGTACCTAATATTTTATCAAAATACCATTCAATTATTCACTACACAATCAATTTAATCTTAAACCAAAACAAGTTATCCAACTTCCAATGGGACAATCTATACTGTCAATCCAATAACAGAAAAAAATTCCACCCCCTAATGCGTCAACGACAGTCCCCAGTCCCTTAGTCGACTCTTGATCAAAATAATACACAACCCTTTAAAAACTAACTTCAAGTAACTGAGTGGTGAAGAAACGAACACTTACCGAAAGAGTGTTAAAGAACATGTAGCAGATGATGACAAATGAAACCAAGAAAGAGAAGCCAACCACACTTCCGGTAGCAAGGACGAACCAAACAAAAATCAATGAAAGAAAACAACAATATTTCGGCAGAGAAATGGTAAATCGATGTTAGAAGGAAAAGTATAGAGAACCCAAAATTCGACAAGGAAAAAAGTAATGGAGGAAAAAAAAAGTAAACGGCAGCAACAGTTTGGGGAAGAGCACTTTTGCTGTAGGGAAGAACAAAGTAGGAAGAGAGAAGAGAGAAGAGAGAAAAAGAAAAAGAAAAAGAAAAAAGAAACTAGTAGGAACCCTTAGCAATATTCGGCCCTCCAGAATGGAAAACAGTCGATAGAAAAAAAATGAAAAGAAAAACCAATCCCCAGCCAAAAATTGAGAAAGCAAAAGAAATTCAATTCGGCACTAACTCTCACTTCATATCCCTAAAATTTCTCCTTAAAATCCTCACTACTAAACCCACCATAAACCTCTCAACAACCAAAACCAACCCTCAGTCAACCTCTTCAGTATTTCGGCTGGACCAAAATACCTTACACGGCACAAGAAATAAAATAAATCCCTTTGATCGCACAAAAATTCAAATACAAGACCTCCAGCATATTTACACCCCATCTAACCACCAGACTAGCAGACCCATTCTGACATATTTTACCAACATCTATTTATAAGCCTACTAATCAAAGATAGGGTTTTATTCATTTAAAAACAAAAAAAAAAATTTCCCAAGGCTTAAACTTAGAACCTCCCAAACACTCCCAGAGCACATAACCACTAAAGCTGACAGATATTTGTGTCACAAACATACAAAAATAAATATATAAGGGATTTTTTTGGGGCGTTACAGTCGAGGACTACTCCATAATTTTCCCTTTTTCTTGATTATCCACTGGTTGTTTCAAATCTTGATCTATTCAGTAATTCATTTCAATTTATTAGTTTCAATATCTTATACTATCCCATTCCATGTATATGACATTAATTTTACTTTTCACAATTTCCCCAAAGTTTCATTTTATATTTGATTTAGTCCATAAAATCGAAATCATATCTTTTACATTTAAGCCTCATTTTGCAATTCGATTTCAATCAAATCATCCTACAGCCCTCTAATATCTATAGTTACAGAAATTTCATGCTAATTTTGAATTATTTTCATTTTAGTCCTCATACTCAAAACTAGCATTTAAACTTTACAATTTAATCCCTTTTTCATTTCTAAGCTTAAAAGCTAACATTTAATCACCAAAAGTTTCAAAAATTCATCAATGGTAACTTTTATAAACTTTAACAGTTTTACGAATTAATACTCGAATTAGCTAAATCGAACTAAAACAATAGCAAAAACATAAAATTTACAAAAAAACAAATTTTAGAATCGCTTACATGCAAGGGCCGAATGCTAGGGAATTTTTGAAGCTCTCAATTCTTCCTTCAATGGTGATATTCAGTGGAGAAGATGAGAATGAAACTCATTCTCATTCTTTCCACTTTTGTTTCTTTTAATTAATGCCTTAATTTCATTGATTTATCTTTAATTTTTAACAAAAAATTGTTAAAATCATGCGATACTAATATATTATGGTCTAATTTCCATTTAAGTCCTTAAAAAATTTCTATTTAAGCCTTTTAACTGATAAAAATCAATAGCAATTAATATTTATCGTTTTTACGATTTAGTTTTTGTACCTTAATTTCTAACCATTCAATAAAATTACTGGACCAAAAATCAATATAACAAAATAATAGACTCATAAATATTAAAAAATAATATTTACTGATTCGATCATTGGAAAATGGGAATCCGAAACCGTCGTTTCCGGTACCATTATAAAATAAGTTGTTACACATTAACAATTCTATTAAGCTACAAATCAAAATGACCCAATCTCAAATAATTCAACTCAAAATGATTGGAATCAAAATTGATCCAAAATTTTAAAAACTCACATTAACCTGGTTCATATTGATTCTACCTGCCCAATTGTCCTGTCTAATTCCATAATATGTTATATAATATAAAATTTAATATTTATGTATTTACATTATATATATTTTTGATACATTTATTAAACTATTCAGAGCTATCTTATTTTTAAGATAAATAATATTATGTGCTTGAATAAATTTAAATTTACATATTTTAAGATATCACAGCAATAATGATATTTATTAATTTAAGACTCAATCGACTATATAATATATTATTAGTTATTTATTTGATGCAAAATTATTAATTATTTACAACCATGTCAGTTCTCTTCCACTATGTATATGTCAATGAAATTTTGAATGAAATAGTAATGTTGAAGTTTTGGGAATCTTAACTTTCAAAGTTCAAGGCTCACCATAAGCATGTGGTTTCTCTATCCAAATTTATTTTAGGGTAATCTACAAAAATAGTCACTTTTGTTTACCTCAGGTTACATTTTATTGACTTATGTTTGAAATGTTTTGTTTTAGTCACTTATGTTATTATTTTGTTACGAAGTGATCACTCTACCGTTAAGTTCCGTTATCTCTCTAACGGTAATCCTATGTGGCAATCCAACTAGATTTTAAGTGCCAACTTGGATTTTTAAATGGGATAAAAATAGATTTTAAATTAAATAAATTTAATTAATTAAAAATTTTTAACCTAAACCTTAGCTGAAAAATCTGTTCATCTCCTCTTTTTAATTTTTCTTCCGTCTTTTCTATTTTTAGTTTTTTTTTCATGACTGGAAAAATCTTAACAAATTTTTCTACCTGTAATTGGTTGCACAATGGGCATGTTACTAATAACAATGAGAAGATGTCAAAATCTTTGGGTAACTTTTTCACAATTCGCCAGGTAAAGTTGGGGCTTATTATTTATGTGATTTCCCTTCCCTCTGGTTCTAGTTGCAGAAATTTTCTCATATGAGCTTCATTTTTTTTGTGTTTATGTGTTTTTTTCTAGATTACCCAGAGATATCATCCACTGGCTTTGCGGTACTTCTTGATAAATGCACACTATCGTTCTCCTCTCAATTACTCTGTTGTTCAGTTGGAAGGTGCATCAGATGCTATTTTTTTACATATATCAGGTTTAAAGCTTATTTCACTGCTTTTACTTTGCACTAGGCATATGCTGGTCAGAATTCAGATGTCTTGGTACAGAGACAGACAGTGATCTGGCCTTTTAGGCTTAAAATTTGTTTGTCTGAATTGTGTAGGGCTTGTATACTTGTAAGGTGTCATGGATGAGGAGCATGCCTCATTCTATTTATTGGAGTTCAGCTTTATTTAATATTGGCTTCCTTTTACCACTTAATATTTCTTCTATAATTGATTAGATTTGCCTCTCCTTCAGGTTAAAAATTACTCAAAAGTGTGACTGAATTATTTTCTAAGTTGACCTGAGATATGTGTACAAAGAGATATGTGCGGTGCCTTCAGGTACTAGAGACTTAAATATTATTTCCGATCATTATGAATTAAATAAAATTTAGTTCAAATTACATGCTACTCTAATGATTTTAGTTCAAATTTAGGACAAGTTTTGCCATATAATTTATTTACTTTTTTTGTGGCAAAGCCTGTCACATGGTATTGTATGACATTAACACGTGAAAGATCAAAATGCACAAAGTATCGTATTATTGTTCTTTCTTTTCTCTATTTTTTTAAATAAAATTCTTTTATGTCTAGAAATATTGTGGTCTTTTGTCTTCTCTTTTTGTTGTATTATTGCTATCTTTATCTTCTGTACGTTTTCTTTTTTTTATTTAATCCTAAGCTGGTAGTTAAACAAGATCTAAATAATTCAATGAGTAAATGTGACAACTGAATCAAGCTTTGATACCTCTTTCTGTCCTGTTTTAGAGACAGGTAACTAGTTTTTAAAAGATAGAGAGACTTACAGCTTGTTTGGTTTGGTGTATTGGCTTAGCCAATACACCCCTAATTGGTGGGCCCCACGTAATACCTATCTAAGACGCCGTTTGGTTGAGCGTATTGCTAATATGCGTGTATCCCCTTACTTCCCTAATCGGTGAAAAGCACCGATTTCTATTCCCCCCTTCTGCCCAGATTAGACGACGCTACCCTAAACCTTCCCTCTTTTACCCCTAATCGATCCCCTCTGTTTCTCTTCCGTTTCCCACCTTCATCCGAATAGCTTCCTTGTTTCATTGCTTTTTCCCAGTATTATTTTCTTGCCTTTTCTGCCGATTTGCTCCCCCGATTATTTTCTTTTCTATTTCGGCCGATTTGCTCACAGTTTCTGCCGATTTGCGTCATCAGTTAGTCTATGTTTCCCGATAGATTAATATCCTTTTCTATTGTAGATGAAAACCAATACTTTCGAGGTAAATATGATCTATTATTTTTATCTAATCGGTTTCCCCTTTTGCTTTTTTCAGGTTTTTCTTCATTGTGCCCAGATTTGCTAATAGGTTAGTTTTAGCCAATTTTATTCTGTTTGTATTGCATGTGCGATTGAAATGTGTTTTCTGTTGTTGGTTAGGCTTAAGAAATGCATGCCGTTCAAAGTTGTTCTCTCTTCTCTGCTAATCTTCGATTTCTGTTTGTTCTGTTGTAATTTTTGAGTCCTTTTTTTATCTCCAAAACCGAATGAGATTTCTTCCAATGTTTGTTTGTTTAAGTGCCTGAACTGAGTAGCAAAAATAGGTAAGATCATTGAGTTCTTTTGGTCCTTTGAAAGTAGCAAAAATAGGTAAGATTTCTGCAGTTCGAGTTCTTTTGTTTGTTTGTTCTGTTGTAATTTGGTCCTCTGAAAGTAGCAAAAATAGGTAAGATGAAAATGTTAGATGATAACGAATGTTCAAAACAATTTATAATGTTAAGAATATTGAATTTCATGCTGAGTGCAGATCATAGAAACTAGAAGCTGTTAGATGCAATTTGTGTAGTCTGGCTTTGGATATATGTGTGAAGATACTGATACTGGTACTTCAATGTCTTTCATGTATTCCATTTTTTCTAAATAGTTAATTAGGATGAACAGAAATATGATTTTTTTAAGATATTAAACATTTTGGAATTTGAGGTTCTTGTTATTGATTGAATAGGATGTTTGATATGAGTAAGAATTTCTATTTTCTTTTTGTGTTTTAATCTATGAATTTGGGCAAGATATGAATTTGAGTTATATGTATATAACTAATTTGTTGTAAATTAAGAATAAAATTTGATATTTTCAGACTTTGATAAACAGAAAAGCAATGATGAGTTGGATTTTCCAATTAGTGTAATATGATTTTTTTTCTGCTAACCAAGCTATCTATATGTTTATGTTTAATTGTAGGTCCAAAGTTCTGAATTCTATAGTCAAACTTATAATGTTTCATCGGAACTTTTTAAAAAGCAATAATATTATTGCAAAATTCCCTACAACTACATTTTATCAACTTGTTACAGTCATTAAGTTCTATTGTTGGTTTTTTAACTTATCAAAGTACATTGTGTTTGGATCATTTATTAAACATAATTATGTATTCTCTGCTAGTAATATCACAAGATAGATAATATCGAGATAGAATAGTTTTAACCTCTGAGGTGGGTTAGCTTTGATACACATGGTCAGTTACATAGATATCAAATTTATTATGATTTCAATCTTGTAGGTAAGTTAAAGTACTTGTACATTACAAATCATGTTTGAAGAGGTTATAGGCGATAAAGATTTTGTTGGTTTGTTCTGGACATTGTTTTGATAGTCTGCTGGAAAATGTTATTTTAGTTTGTTAGTGAGTAGAAGATGAAACTGTTGTAGAAGATGAAATGTTATTTTAGTCTGCTGGACCTTGTTCTTGATTTGTTAGTCAATAGAATTTGTTATTTTAGTTCTTTTGGACCTTGTCTGCTGGAAAATTTTGATTTGTTCTTGATTGGGACGAGTATAGGATTTGAAGAGCATGTGTTTTGAACATAGGCCATGATAATACAAAGGAAAAAGTCAGCCATTAAAATAAGCAAGTAATTACTTTTAGGTTCAATTAGCATTCAAAATAAGCTTTCCTCATTTGCTTTCAAAAAAATGCTGATATAATATTGCTAAAACTTGTAAAAGCAAGTAATTAATTTCATTAAAATACCTTTCATTTTAATTACTTTTCATGCCCTTCATGATGTTTTAGGGTGAAAGTTTGTAATCTATTTACCAAAGCTAAATTATAATTATATCTTTCTTTATATGACATTTCACCGACCAAAGTAAGCTAATTTAATGTGATTAATTGCTCTCTTTTTATTATGGTTTACGTCACTATCTCTCAAACCATATTCATTTCGTTTACTTTTGTCTCTAATTTTTTTTACATTGGTATTTAAATTATTTATCGATTACTATTTTTAGTCAAATAATTTAACGAGTTTAAAAAATAAATACTCCATCCGATTATTATTTTTATTCATATTTAACAATCTTATTTGCTTATCTGGTTTATGACTTGTATAATATTTGTCATGAGAGCAATTTTAAGTTAAAATTGTCACTTAATCCAATTTAACAAAGTAAAAAGATTAAATTTTTAAAATTATAAATAAATAAATTAAATTTTAAATGTGTAAAAAATATAGAGACGAAAGAATAATTAAACCAAAAATGGGGCTTGTGACCTAATCTATCAAAAAAAATTCTTCATGCGGCAAAGGTTGTTATTATTTAAAATAGTACAGGTAATTTATTATAAATTCGATGTTTAATTAAATTATAAATATTATGATACTAATAATGAGAACATTATTAATAACATAAATATAATTGTAATTATTATAATTTTTATCTTTAATATTAATAATTTGAAATTAATAATAAACATGAAACCTGTTTGTTAAGTATTAATGTTGATATAATTTTATGTGGAGAGAATTATATTTTTATATTAATTAATAAAAATTATCATATATATTTAAAATATACGTAAAATTAAAAGATTATACATACACCAACAATGTTTTTTAGGGTAAATAACATTAAACCAACAATTATACATACACCAACAATGTTTTTTAGGGTAAATAACATTAAACCAACAATTATACATACACCAACAATGTTTTTTAGGGTAAATAACATTAAACCAACAAGTAATTTTAGGTCAATTATACATACACCAACAATTAATTTTAGGTCAATTATACATGCTTTATAATTTCTTTATTGTTTGGGTGATTCATAAAGAAATGAAATTAAAGTTGCAACGATATCATTTAGTATCAACTATTTTGCTTCGTGTGTTCTAAATTTGTATTGTTTATTTTTATTTGATAATGTGTAATTGCAACTTCAATTCATTGATAGTGTGTTATAATTTTAATATGTTGCAGTAATGGCTCGTCTGCCTTTAATTGCACAAAGTGTGAGGCGTAAAAGAATTGGTCTTGCTTTGACATTATGGTTGGAAATCTGTAGAATTGCGATTTTGGTTCTTGTTTAGAATGGGTGCCAGCCTTAGCCTACAGACTTATCAACCAAGGATTAGGTCCTATACCTTAGATTTTTATGCAAAACGGGATTATGTGAAGAGGCTTGTATATGCTAGTGACGAGACTTGTATTGAACAAGTTAGGATGAATAGAACTGCCTTTTGTAAACTATGTGAGATGTTAGAACCGATAGGGGGATTGAAGTCGTTAAGGTTCATGCTTGTTGATGAGCAAGTAGCAATGTTTTTACATATCATCTCCCATCACCTGAAAAATCAAGTTATCAAGCATCACTTTAGAAGGTCCGGGGAAACTGTAAGCAGAGCATTTCATAGTGTTTTAGATGCTGTCATACGCTTACAAGATGTCTTATTTAAAAAGCCGGAGCCAATTACAGCCGACTCTTCTGACACAAGGTGGAAATGGTTTAAGGTAGTAGACTGAGTTTTATATATAGCTTGTACAACATTTAGTTGACTTAGATTTAAAATAGTATTCTAACACAAGGTTTTATATCATGTGATATAGAATTGCTTAGGTGCTCTTGATGGAACCCACATAAAGATTAGGGTGCCAACAGTTGATAAACCTAGATATCGAACCCGAAAAGGTGACATAGCAACAAATATGCTAGGTGTTTGTACACCTGAGATGCAATTTGTTTATGTTCTTCCTGGTTGGGAATGTTCAGTTGCCGATGGACGGGTGCTCCGAGATGCCATTAGTAGAAGACATGGACTAAAAGTTCCTCATGGTACAGTGTATACTTAGAGGAATTTGAATTATTCATTAAGATCAAACTTTGTTTGCTGAATTAATCATTTTTTAGCCAATTTATTTTATAGGTTGTTATTATCTAGTTGATGCTGGATACACAAGTTGTGAGGGATTTCTTGCACCATTTAGAGGACAGCGATATCATCTGAACGAGTGGCGTCAGGGTTATCAGCCAAGTTCTCCGCAAGAGTTTTTTAATATGAAACATGCCTTAGCACGTAATGTCATTGAAAGATGCTTTGGCTTATTAAAACTTAGATGGGGAATACTTAGGAGTCCATCGTTTTATCCTGTACGGGTGCACAATAGAATTATTATTGCATGTTGTTTGCTCCATAATTTTATTCGAACCCATATGAGTATTGATCCCATTGAAGCGGAGGTGGGAGAAGGATTACCTACTAATGTGGTGGATGACGATGAACCGAATATCACAAATATTCATCCATCGGATGCTTGGGCAACTTGGAGGATGGAACTAGCCAACCAAATGTTCGATGAATGGCAAGCATCTAGAAATTAGTTAGGTTTAGGGACAAATTCAGTTTGAATTAATTTGTTGATGTTATTTTATGTAACTAGTTTATGAAACTTTGGTGGTCTTTGATTAAAATTCTGTAATGTACTAAACTTTGTTGAATTATAATTTAATTATCTTTTCATTCAGCATGTGTTATAAATTTAAATTTAGTATTGAACTACCGATATAATATTATAAACTGTTCACCCAACAATTAAATGATATTCAAAATAGTAAATAATGTTAATTTTTTTTCTTAAGAACAATATGTCAGGTGTTCCACCAACGGGTGCTTCTTCTCAAGCTTCTCGAGGAAGCAAAAGAAAATGGGTTCCAGAGGAGGATGCAGCCTTGGTTTCTTACATGGTGGATTTGCACAATGTAGGAACATTTAATGCTGATACCGGGTTCAAAGCCGATTATTTGAACGAGCTAGAGAAAATGCTAGAAAAGGCTTTACCAAGGGCAATGTTGAAGGCGAAACCAAATATTGAATCTTGGATTAGGTGCCTAAAAAGGGAATGGTCAGTCGTCTACGACATGCTTAATGGCCAAAACAACAGTGGTTTTGGTTAGGACGAGCATAGGCAGCTCGTTGTTGCTGAAGATGCAGTTTGGGAATCATATGTAAAGGTAAAATGTATTTCAAGTATTTATTTGTTTTTTTACAAAACTTATAACTTAAATGATTTCCTCATTTTTTTTAGAGTCACAAAGAAGCCTCTCAGTTCAGACATCGTTCTTTCCCTTACTACAACCAGCTTACTGCGATATACGTAAGAGATCGGGCGACTAGGAAAGACGCTCAAACAGCTGCTGATGTTCTTGAAGAAATACCTGCTGAGGATGAACATACTACAGATATGAATGAAGAGAGAAACACATTCTATGACTGCGAAGCTGAGGTCTCTTTAGACGACATGGATGTTTCTAGTACAGATCCGCGAGGAGATAGAGACCAAGGGGGTTCCTCATCTTCAAACAAGAGAAAGAAGAAATCTGATGCTCGTGATAATGTGTATTCTTCATTTGAGGAGGCTGCCACCTTGTTGGGGGAAAAAATCCAGGCCGTTGGTGATAAAATCAGTATGAGTATTGCCTCCGAGGTGGTAGTTCAGCAGAAGTCAGAAGAAAAGATGGAAGAGAAAGCTTCAAATTTATATTCAGCCTTATGGTCAATTGAAGGTTTAACCGACGGTCAGTGGTATGATGCTTTGAGTAAAATTCCCGATCATCCAACTCAAATGATCATTTTCTTCAGTTTACCTTCTGTTGCCCGATTGGAATGGGTCAGAAGATTTCTTTCTCACCATTAAATATCAATGTTGAAACTTTTTGATGTTGTAAAACTATATAACATATGGATTATGATGTACAATTTCATTTTCATCTAACTTTTTCTTAGTATAAGTTAATTATGTTTATGCAGAATATAATTCTCAAATTATCTTGATCTTAGTAAATTCATAAGAACATTTATGAAATTATATTTAATAATAATTATTTTAAATTGTATTTAATCATATATTTTAATTAAAATATATTTAATATTAATTATAGTATCATATATTATGATTTGAATAAATTATATAAGAATATGAATTATTAAGAATTTTATTAAATTATATATTTTAATTAAAATATATTTATTAATATTTATGTTAATTTATATTTTACAGTATCATATATTATGATTTGAGTAAATTAATATAAGAATATTAATTATTAAGAATTTTATTAAATTATATATTTTAATTAAAATATATTTAATAAAAATTATGTTTAAATATGATTAAATTATTTATTACTGATAATAATAATCTTATTAAAATTTAAATAACAATAACAATAATCATTTACAAAAACAAATTTATGCTAATTATAAGAATTTTATTAAATTATATATTTTAATTAAAATATATTTAATAATAATTATGTTTAAATATGATTAAAATATTTATTACTGATAATAATAATCTTTTTAAAATTTAAATAACAATAACAATAATCATTTACCAAAACAATTTTATGCTAAGGGTATTCTAGTAATTTTAGTTTTTTCCATTATGCTACTACACCTCTATTCCATTCAACCAAACACAAGATTATTATTACGCCTCTATTCCATTACATTCAACCAAACAGTGGATTAGCTATTACACCTCTAATCCAATACACCTCTAATCCAATACACCTTTAATCCAATACAGCGAACCAAACGTACCCTTAGTGGTTTGAGATTCATGGGGTTGGTGATTTTACTTGATTGTACGAAATTCTATAACATGGAACTAGAGGGGACTGAACATTTAATGTAGTAGAATGGCCCTTTGTGGTCACTTGGCTTGAATTCTAGGATTTTGGAAAATAAATGGCATAAAAAGTTCATAAGTTCTAAAAACGCCTGTGGTAGTACTGGTAATCAGTACCCTTAGTTGTACATAGAAGCAGAGTGGTCTGTATGAGCAATTTTGCTGGAATCCACAAGTTTGAGAGTACAACAATGTGTTTTTCATTTATTTATGTGCAGGGAATGATCTGAACAAAGTGTGGAGTATAGGGATGGAATCAATAATGGGACTAAGTGCATGCTTAAACCTTAATAATTACATATATATATATGTGTATATTGTTGGTGATGTTTATTAGTCATTTCTTGTCATTTATAGGGACATAATTGAAAAACAAATTACTAAAAAAAATGAGTCTTACTATAATGGGGTTTAAATTGGATGGGATTTATAGGCCTTTCAATCAATGAAAATGATTAGCTGCAAAAATCTTTATATATACACATGCTATGTTGCAATGATCATTTATCATTATATACTAATTTATCATCTTTAAAACCCCCTCTAACAAACAAATTCTTACATGGGTGATCGTCCATAAAGCCGTTACTGTTCTATGAGATTTTAGACAAGATTATTATTCTTTCTTGTTATCGTACTTCAATCTTAGTCCACAAATTTACCTTCTGTGGCTGGTGTTTTCTCGGTTCTCATGTCATCTTACATGAAGCACAAATAGTTGATGGCTGGATAGCTGATTTGCAACTCAGCTTAAGAGGAAATTTATGTTATACATATATTATCTGACTGGTATTCTCCAATTGCAGATATCAGAGGTCATTAATAGCATGAAGGATTTGATTAATTATAGCCGTGAGACAAGGTTGGGGCCAATAGGTATGGTTCATAAATTTTGATCTTTCAACATTTATGATCATTATTAATGGTCACTTCTTATTAAGAAAAGCATTCTCTTCGATCAATTGGTGGCGTGCTGATGCTATCCATCTTCCTGGCCTATCTGAGCCCTAATAATTAGGTAGTGCAGCAAGAGACCTGGGAAGACATTATCTCTGGTTATCATCCCCCTGCAAAAATCCCAAAGACCCTCAGTAAATGGAGGCACGAAATGAACCCCACCTGGGTCCAACACTTATCTTTGACACATGGATATGAAGATATGACCTCTAAGGATCCTCCAAATTCATGGAGAAACTTAGAAAAATCTAACCATACTGTTCAAGTAACATAACTTTATAGTGTTCAAGAAGGTTGCCTTTAACTTATAATATGTTAATGAATCAAATTTATCCTGGAAAGCTTGAAATGTCGCAAGTAGCATTATCATTGATCTTGTCTCTTTTCTCTTTTTGCCTCGAGACATTGGTAATTTTTCTTTATTCATTTTCAGAAAGTCTGGCCAAGTTCCCAACAAGGAGTTCCCCATCATCTGTACAGCATAGTCCAGCTCTACAAACTGAGAAGCAACAGCATGTTACTAGAGAAAATGCAAATAATGATCCTCTTTCAATACAATCAACTGTTCTGCAGCCTTATACAAGCAATGCTGTTGCCAGTGTGAACAACTCCCAGGGTGCAAAATCCACTTCATCTGCTTCCACCATTGCGGGGGTTCTTCGACAGAATTCCATGAATTCGAGGATTGAAAACCAGATGAACAATCCGGACAGTCCCTATGCCGGAACTCCGGTTCCAATCCCATCAGCAGAGTCCTCTACTTCTTTGCCACTAACTCAGCCCAATCCTTCTTCACTATTCTCTTCTCCAATGCCATCCTCGTCTAGTCTCCCTCCCCAAAGTTCTCATAATGCCTTGGGTACTTCAACTATAGCAAAGAGTGTCAATTCAGCGAATCCATCTGTACAGATTCCACCACAGCAGTCATCTCAGACAAGTGAGGTTGACCCAAATGAATCTCAGAGCTCTGTCGATGCAGAGTTTTTTTTTTAATTTACATAGGCAACTGTACCTGGAGTTAGTTTAGATTCAAGTCCTTTGGAAAAGTATCCTTACCTGCTTTGTTGTACAGACTTTGAAAGATTGCCAAGATGGTCTATTGCAACTATAAGAAGAGATTCCCAATGATGGCAAACCAGCTCAGACTACTCTGGACGCCAAGGAATGCCTTAGCAAGCTCCGCAATGAGTTCCAGCTGAAAATGTCTGATGATTTGAGCACTTCACTTATACTGACTGGAGCCTTTCTAGAAGTGTTGAAGTTGGTAAACAATTTGTTGACCATGATGTGATTCGTCTAATTAACGAAAGAGTTGAAGTGATGAGAAACAAAGACTTCTTAAAAGTGATCAGATGAGAGCTCATTTGCAAGCAAAGGGCATTGCACTCATGGATGTAGGCACGAAAACAATTTGGAGACCTTGTGTTCCTGTTCAACAAGAATTAGAAGTAGTGCCATCAGAGGGCCAGAAGGTCCCTCCCAAACCTGAAACTGTATAAGAATGCAGATCTTGATTCAAGTTCACGAAAAAAACATATTGAATTTGGTGGGATCAAGGCCATTTGTAGACAGTTTTGATTCATAATTTATAAAATTGTCTTTCCGTTTCTGATAGCTTCAGTCACTTCACAAAATACATGCACAAGTTCAGGTTCTATGTTGCAACAAATACATGCACAAATTCAGGTTCTATGTTGCAACAAAAGTATGCGCATTTTTTAATATAGAAGAACCAACAGTTGAATATCTAACATGTCCAATAACCATTTCTCAAGTAATAGTTTAACATTTCAAAAAAAATATTGTTTCAAACCCTCAATTAAGACAAAATGTATATTCTAACTATTGTTAACATGATTCAACAACCCTTCCAAAAAGATATATTCTTTGTTCACAAAATAGATTTCCTTTTGACAGGTAATTTGGCCCTAAAATTTGCTGTCAGGTTTGAGCTTTGTTGGGTTAAAGGTGGTTGGCTTGATGTGTTATCCATTAAAGTGGCTTGGTTCAAAATTTGTAGGCTCGATGATTGGCTTGCCATTTGGTTACCCCCAACAATCCCTTTGCAAGTCCTTGTATTATGGCCTGGTTTGCCACATTTGGTGCAATTAGCTTGCTGTCCTGTCTTGCTTAATTTTGGTCCACTCTTTCGTACTTCATCCATTTCCTTCCTCCTTATTTGTTTGGGTCTTCCTGGGGGCCTTCTAATTATGGAAGGAAGAATGGGTTCCATGTCCCTTACATGTTCCCATTGCATAGGACCTATACACAAAAATTTAAAGATGTCAAACACATTTTATAAATAAGTAATATTTCATAAAAGTTTAGGGTTTTAGGGCTATTACCTTTTACAGGGCTAATTAAGTGGCTGTAAATATTCAACTGGGTAGTGACAGTATAACATGTATTTACATATGTTTCAGGGCTCACAGCAAGTAATTGCATGCAAGAAACAACATGCTTACAAGGAATTCCTGACAAGTCCCATTTTCTGCATGAACAGGAGGAGTTGAGGAGGTCAACCACATGCTTGTTGCCTAATCCACAGTCTACCTCATACTTCTCATTTCCAGCATATATCGGCCATATACTATAAATAGAGTAACATTTTAAAGTTAAAAAATTTTCCATCCAAGCAACGGAATTCAAGCTAAGTAAAAAAAAGTTAGCAAAGCTTACTTATTGGACTGACTAACAATTTCAGACAACTTCTTCTGTATCATTGGACATAAAGGTCCAGGATACTTCTCAGCAGCCTCTCTCATAGAAACCAACCTAGTCATGATTTTTCTTCTAATTATTTCCAGCATCGTTAGGATGGGTTTATCTCTAGCTTCTAAAATGATCTGCAAGGAGAGCAAGTCTTTAAATAACTCCAAAAATAATTATACAACATGAAGTGATAAATAGCCAGATTTAAAAAATAAATTTTAACCTTGTTGAAACATTCACTGTTGTTGTTCAGTAGTAGATCAGATTTGCATCTAGTTGAAAAGTGGGCTCTTGACCAAGTTCTTGGATCCTTGTCACATAGCCAAGCCTCAGCAGATTCTGACAGTGACCTCATTTCAGACATTGCTTCTTCAAATTGTCTTGGAAAAGTTACTTTAGCAGCTTTCCAGTAAGTAAGACGCATAACTTGGCCTCTAAATCCTTCTATATTTTTAAAATTATTGTAAAGATGTCTGGCACAATTTCTTGCTTCAGCATTAGGGAACAACAAAGAAATCGCTTCTATTAAACCCTGTAAAACAATTAAAACAACATGCTAAGTAATCGTCTTTATATAAACAATTTAGCGTATACTATGACTTTATAGTACCTTTTGTTTGTCAGATATGAAGCATATATTGTAGGAGTTGTCGATCTCCAAATCCTTCTGTAACAACTCGAGGAACCAAAACCATGATTGTTTGTTTTCACTCTCAACTGCAGCAAAAGCCATTGGATATATACAATCATTGGCATCAACCCCGACAGCAGCAAGCAAATGTCCACCATAATATCCCTTCAGCCAACACCCATCTAACCCTATAATTCTCCTACAACCAGTTAACCAACCTGATTTGCATGCTTCAAGGCATATATAAAGCCTCTGAAATAGCCTACAGTCTAATTTACAGATGGTTGTTGTACCAGGGTTGCTTCTCCTTAACTCAAGTAAATAATCATATATATTGGCATATTGGGCTTTGTGATTCCCTTGAACTAGTTCCAGAGCCCTAGTCTTAGCCCTCATACATTTAGTCCGAGACACTATTGTTCCAAAATCCACCCTAATATCATTTTGTAAGGATGTTAAAGAATAATTAGGATCAACTTGAAATTTGTGTAAATAATGTCTAGCCATCCACTTTGAAGTAATATTCTTATTTTTCATTACCTTGCCACACTTATGGTGGTTGACTAAGGTCTTAATTTGCCAACTCCCATCCATTGGATCCTTGGGATTTAACTTGGATGCCTATAATGTCCATGGACAGCTAGGTATACAGACTGCTTTCACCCTAAGCTTGTCATTCCTAGTTAGTTTGGTTTCTACCCTATTTATCCTCCCGTACTGTTTAATTGCATCTTTTAAAATGTCTCTACTAGGGAAAACCAAACCATTTATTAATATAGGGTTCTTCATATCAGTTTGAGGATTGAATAGAGGGTGCTTTTTATTCCCATATTTATCATAATCCACGTCATTATTCAAATCATCATCACTGTTACTATCAAAATCATCTTCTAAACTCCAAGAACTTGAACCCAGTAAGTAGTCTAACTCCTTTTGTATCATTTCACCTACTAGTTCAACCTCTGGTTCATCTACCCTATCACCATCAGACTCAAAAGAATCAGAATAAGCAGTACCTGACTCATAAGCTTTATATGAACTATCATCTGAGTCAAATGCTTCTCCTCCAAAATCTCCCCCTAAAGTATTTTGTTCAACTTCAAACCCTAAACCAAAAAAGGAAAATAAAACATTATATTAGTATCAACAAATTGCACAATTCAAACCTGAAAAAAAATATTATCTCAACTTCAGTTCAATTTCAAACATCACTAATGAATTTATGAACATTTTAGGACATTCGGACAGCAGTCGATATTCACATTTGGACAACATTAAAATACATAATCTAAAACATGAAAATAGTAATCATTATTCACAGAGAAAGTGTAGAAGATAAATCAATTTATCTCAGTAATTATGTAATAAGATTCTTTACAAAGAAGCTGTGGGGTATATGCTCAAAAACTAGCTTTAAAATGGAGAAGAAAAAGAATTGTAGATGATTTTTTTTAAATGCCCTGCTTCCTTTTTCTGATGGTTTGCTTATTTAGAAACGAGAGACAATATAAGAGGAAGCACTTTATTAAATGAAATTTTGCTTCATTCTTATTTGATAGATTTACAATTGTTTTTGGTTTTGTTCAGTAGACAGGTCGAAGAAACAAAAATACTCCCTTACTGTTTACTATTTCTTCTTTCCACTAGAAATATATTGACAGCATATGTTCATGCTTGGGCTATCTAAGTTATTTAGTGGTTGCCAGTTGGGGAGCTATGTTTATTGTCTTCACCTGTTTTTTGGGGGGGAGTGGGGTGGTAGCTATTTTAAGAATAACAAACTAATCCATCCCTCTAACAAACCCAAAACCCAATGCTAAAAGGCCATGAACATACACAACTCTAGGAAGCCCTTATCCTTAGAATCAAATCATGTTTGGGGTTTTCTTCTTAACCCTTCACTACAAAAGAATTTTTATGCAATATTTTTTTTCCAATTTATCACGTTTTATGGAACATTTGGCACCTCTAATCCTTTGTGTAGACATTGAGACTGATGGATGATAAGATGGAATAAGCCTACTAATCTTTGATTTAAAACTTTTGTTCTCAATTTCACATGCAGGATGTCTGCAGAAATGGTAGCATATATAGCAGTTGAGTCCACTTACAATAAAAAATTCAATCTATTTTTAGGGTTTTCATTAAACAATAAAAAATTCAATCTTTTTTTTTAGTATTGAATAAAAGAGGCAGAGGAATGCAAAGAAGACATACCTGGACTCTCCATTGAATCCATCTTTATGAAACAGTCAATTTGATTTCAACTATTTTGATGTTAATAATAGTTTTTCTAGTCAAATGAAAAAAAGAAAAACCTAAAAAAAGAAGAGACGAAGAAAAATTAAAAAGAGGAGATGAACAGTTTTTTCAGTTAAGGTTTAGGTTTAAAAATTTTGATTAATTAAATTTATTTAATTTCAAATATATTTTTATCCCATTTAAAAATTCAAGTTGGCACTTAAAATCTAGTTGGACTGCCACATAGGATTACCGTTAGAGAGATAACGGAACTTAACGGTAGAGTGATCACTTCGTAACAAAATAATAACATAAGTGACTAAAACGTAACATTTTAAACATAAGTGACTAAAATGTAACCTGAAGCAAACAAAAGTGACTATTTTTGTAGATTACCCTTTATTTTAATATACATTCAAATAAATATATATTTTAGTTTCCAGTTTGATCGTATTTTGTATTAATTTGATTCTAATTACAATTATCCAAGCATATAATATTTGCAATTCTATATGTATTTATGATTATATTTGTAAATTCTTTAACATTTTTTGAAATTATAAATCTTAATATATTTCAATTTTTAGTTCAATTATACTTTGTATTATTTTAACTCTAATTACAACTATTCAATCAGATTATACTTATACTTGTAACTACTTAAAAAATTTCTAAGATAAAATGAGTGATTTTTAGAAGGTGTGAAAGCATCACCTTTCAATATATATATAATATTAACTAAGAGTTAATTCTAGTAACAAATGGGTTGAACTAAGCCACTCTTTTTACTTATAATGTCTTCAATTTATTAGGTGGGATGTAATGATTTACAAATAGTTGGCTTTTAAGTTAATTGCATGCTTTTTAGTTTTTTTGGGTTGCAATGAATAATTGTTTAATATACCTTAGAACTTAAAAAAAATTAAATATCTTCTTCAAGCCTTCTCTACAATAAAAAATAATAATTTTACTTTTCATGTTAATCTTACCTTCTTATTTGATTATTTTGAGGGGTGAAATTAAAAATAAATAGGGACATTAAATTTAGAAGTGTTCATGGATTGAATCAAATTAAATTGAAGTTAAATTTAAAAAAAAATCAGACTTGAGATTGAAACCAAATCGCTCTAATCATATTTTATTATTTTTAAATAGTAAAACGAATTAGATTGATTTAAGATTAAACAATCTAAACCCAAACATGATTCAAAGCTGATTAAGTTAATTAAGCTACAAATGCCTCTAATTAAATATCTTAATTTTTTTTGGTGAAATTAAAAACATCAATTACATAAAGAAACCATTCGTTTTATCTACTTGTAGTAAATCTAAAAGATCCTTAGGAGCCTCATCAATAACTTGTAAGCTTGATTTCCAACTCAAACTGAGTTTAGCAAGACGATCTGCTACCAAATTTTGATTTCTTGGTATATGCTTTATCCTCCACTCCCCTTCTGAATGCAAGATACGAAGAGTTCTTCAGAGCACAGTGATCCCTGAATATTCCAAATCCATATCAGTCAAGATCTGGGCAACTTCAAGATTATCTATCATAATAACGATTCGTTTATAGCCCTTATTAAATAAAATGAGGATTCAATCTAGAATAGCCCAAACTTTAGCTTCGAACGGAGAGCACATGCCTAAGAATCGGTTAAATCCCACTATCCATCTTCCATCCCGGTCATGAGCCACGCCTCCTGTTGCAGCATAACCAGAATCTCTGACTACAGCTCCATCAGTGGATAAAAACACCCAATTGTCATCTGAATTGACTATCAAAGAAGAGCCTTGCTTGTTATTAATGTGATCTCTAACATGAGAGTTGTAGTGTCGACCCCAGCAACTGGAGACTTTCACCACTTTCGATACTGTCCAAGATACGTGTTGGAAGATAAAAAGATTTCTATTCTTCCATATACACCAAGCAACTAATCCAAACAGGCAGGACCACATGAGACCATAATCCTGCAATATTTCATGAAAAAAAAGGTTAAGAGTAAGCCAATCTTGAAAAGAAACAGAAAAAACCTTTGTTTTAACTGATCTGGAATCACAAGTTGCCACACATCTTGCGCGAAAGGACAATCTCTGATAACTTGCACCAAATCCTTAATATCATGACCACAAATAGAACAGGAGCTGCAATGACTGATTCCCCTTCTAGCTCGTTCCGAATTTGTAAGAAGTTATTGTTTGAAAGCAAGCGAATGGAAGACTCTTACTCTCTGAGGACTTGGATATTTCCAAAAAATCTTCCAATATTCCTCCTGGGAATTCCAAGAATTCTCTTTCAAATACCAATAGGCACTGCGAACCGAGAAGACACCAGACGCAGACTGGGTCCATATAATCCTATTCGAACCAGAGTCAGGGTGTGGAGGAGGAATGCTAATGATTCTATTTATTATATCTTCAGTCACCCAGACACAAAAAAAATCCAAATTCCAGCTACCATCAGAATTGACAATCTCCCTGACACAACAATCCAAATCAAAGTTAGCAGAAGAAGGAATTTTTGAGATTAAAGGGCCCATACCTAGAATCCAATGATCTTTCCAACATCAAGCACTAGCACCATCTCCAATAGACCATGCAAGATTTTCTCGAAGAAGCGGCCATATCTTTGAAAGTGCCCTCCATAAATGAGAACATTGGCTTCTGTTGATAGAATCTGGGAATTGATCTTTCCAACGATATTTGGCACGAAGAACACGAACCTAAAGTGCATTACTTTTAGATACTAGATTAAAGCCATTCTTCATAAGAAATGATAAATTTTGATCTTCCAAATGTCTGAACCCAAGGCCTCCCCGATCCCTCAGTTGGAAAATAAAATTCCAACCCACCAAAGACATTTTGGGATGCCCATCAGTACTACCCCAAATAAAATGTCTGACCAATGTTTCAATGTCAGGATTAACACCTTTGGGAATCATCAAGGACTGCATGAAGTAATTAGGAATGGAAAGAAGAACTGATTGGGCCAAAGTGATTCTTCCTGCAATAGATAACTTCCTAGCATCCCAACTCTGTAATTTTTTCCTCACTTTATCCATAATAAAGCTTAGGGTACTTTTGGTAATGCTTTCGTGTAAAAGAGGAACACCTAAATAGGTGCCAAGATTTCAGACTTCCTGAAAACCAAAAAGTTGGTTAATTTGATTACGAACATTAGCTTTTGTATCTTTGGAAAAGAATATGTTACTTTTCCTAACACTGATTTGGTGGCCTGAGATTTCACAAAATTGAGTTAGAATGCTATCCAGTAGATGAGCTTGGTCAAGCTGAGCTTTATAGAAGATCACTAAATCATCAACAAAGAACAAATGAGAAACTGAAGGGCCTGTGCGAGAAAGATGAATTGGGGCCCATTTTCTAAAGTCAATTTCAGTCCGAATAAAATGTCCTAACCATTCCATGCAAAGCACAAATAGATAAGGCGATAAAGGACAACCTTGACGAATTCCTTTCTTGGGTTTGAACTTTTGAGTAGGTGTCCCATTCCATAGAATTTGCATAGAAGAGGAAGAAATAGCTGACATGATTACTTTCCTTAAGTAGACAGGGATTCCAGCAGCAACCAAAGAAGCACTTATAAAGTCCCAACTAACTCTGTCGTCGGCTTTCTCCAAAACTAACTTAATCGCCATCTACTTCCTTCCTTTCCTATTGCATCGCATAGAATGGATGATCTTTTGAGCTAAAATAATATTATCAAAAATGTTACGCCCAGCTATGAACCCAACTTGTTCTTGGGATATAAGCTTAAGAAAGATCACTTTGAACCGATTCACAATTATTTTCATTACCAACTTGTAAAGAATAGAACATAAACTAATGGGCCTAAAGTGGCTAAAGTCCTCAAGGCTCTTTTTTTTAGGAATCAGCACAATCAGCGTATTATTCAATTCTGGTTCAATCAGACGTCTATCAAAAATATCTTTAACCCACTGACACACATCATTCCGAAGAATATCCCATTGACTTTAAAAAAAGTGAGCATGGAAACCATCACTTTCAGGAGCTTTCAAAGGAGCTATGTCAAACAATGCCCTTTTAATCTCCTCATTAGTAATAGAAGCCTCCAAGAAAGTAATCTCTGAAGAATTAAAGCTAGGAAAACCAACATTTGGAATATCCCTCAAGGTAGAAGAAGCCTCTCGAAAAAGTCTTTCAAATAATTCCACCGCCTTAGCCTACAGGATGCCTTGATCTGTACACCATTCCCCATTATCATTGCGTAAGGTTGTGATACGGTTGAATTTCCTTCTCCTCAACATGAGACTATGAAAAAACTTTGTATTACGGTCCCCAATTAAAGCCAACCATAGAGAGCATTTTGTCTCCAAAGTAAATCTTCATGATAAAGTACATTTTCCAGCTCATCCCGAATTTCTAATTCTTTTCCTGCTAAAAATGTAGAGGAAGAATGCTTTCTCAACGCCATGGTCTGAAATTCTTTTCAATGATCATCCATGGTCTGAAATTCCCGTATTCCTTCTCAACGCCAACTTTGACCGTGTTCTGAATCTCCGATGACATTTTCGATGGGGCATTCTCCTTTTCACTAGGGATTTCAGAAATTTTAAAAGGATAAGAATTCTCCACATGCCCATATCTCCCACAGTGAAAACATATTGTAGATAAAGATTCATATTCAACATTCTGCTTTCGAACGTTAATCAAAATATGGGATACCAACGGCTTTTCCAAATCAACATAAACAGCCAATCTAGCAAATCGTCCCCTAGTCCTGCTATCTGTGTTCATGTCCAATTTAACCACTTTTCCAACCGTTTCCCCTATCTCAATGATGATTTTATGATTGTATAAAGAACCAGGTAAACCAGGAAATCTAATCCATGCCATCACAACACTAGGGTGAGCTTGTGTAGGATAAAAGGCTAACGTCCAAAGTTGAACCGTCAAATATTGACCAAAAATGATCCAAGGACCTTCAAAAAGTGCCCTTTCACAGTCTAACTTATTCTGGAATTTAACCAAGAAGTAACCATTTTCTATATCCATCATATGTAAAGCCACTAAAGCTGTCCACAGATTGTACAGTTTATTCTGCAAAACCGAAAAACCAATGTTACGACCAAGAAGCTTTAAAATCACTGTGTTCTCCATACCTTGAATAAGGATTTTATGAATCCTATCTGAGAAGGAAATGGAGGGTACGCCATTCACAAATGTTTTTTGAATGTCCCTGTCCAAAATATCTAGATCATCTTTTCCTTCCAAATCATTGAAAGTATCCTTTGACGATTACCGACAAGCATATCCTTCCACGAGATAGGTTTTTCCGGGGATGAGTTGATCAACATATTATTATTGTACCAACATTTCCGCCTCTGAAACGAACTTTCTTAGGGATCAAATCCTCAGTAATGGATTTTTCAAAGTCAGAGTTTTCACAGAGAGAACTCATTGTTCGTAATTAAATATCTTAATTAAATTATAGAAGTGCATCTCTTCAATTAGCTCTTCCTAAAAATAAATGCCTAATTTAAACTCTTTTACCATAATTTTTTTAAAATTTTAATCCTTTTAAAATTTTATAATCTTATTTATCCCCTTCACTATAAAACTCTTGACTTCACCCTTCTTTATTTCAGCAACTAAAACTTTTGACTTTTCCCTTCATATATACATTTTCATTTTCCTTTATTGGTTGAATATCGAATTTAACTCAAATAATTACCTTTTTTTGAAGCATAGGAGAATATTAAGATTAAAATATCAATTTCATGCATACAAATTTGTGAGAGTAAAATAAATTTAACATTCGAATTTTAATATTTATAATTTTTTTATTCTCATATTTAAATATAAAAATGTCTCATCCTAAAAATTGGGTTAAAAAAGATTGGGTTAGTAAAATCAGGAGTGGTCACGTTTTATTTTTGAATTCAGGTTGTAGGAATTTTGTCAAATGAATTGATTTGTTATAGTGGTTAAGTGTTGTGCTTGTATGTGAGAAGTTCTAGGTTTGAATCATTTTCATCAAATTTTTGCTATTTTTGTCCCAACCCTTATATTTGAACATTTGGTTAATAAATTATTTTTGCTCAATTATGATAAGAATGAGCTTTTTAGTTTAGTGGTCTTGTGTGCAAAGTGAAAATTATTTTTTTTATAACTTTGGGGAAAATCCAATAAGTATAACTAATCAGATTTCTTGAGAGTGAGTGAGTGATTTTTTAAAAAAAAGAGAGAATAATCTCCTAATTTTTCTCTCCAATTTTCTCTATTCCCACTACCCCGCCTTTTTTCTTTTCAGTTTTTGCTTAATGCTATTGCAAAAGTAAGCTTTTCTCTGCCATTGTTCTTTTTCCTTTTTTCCTTCTTCAATTATTTCCTTTTTGAGTTTTAAATTCGTTGTTAGTTGGCTATTTTGCGGTATTGTGCGAGTGTGCTAGTTCTCTTACGGTCATTTTATCGTTTGGTAAGTTTTGCGTAATCTATTTAAAATTCTGTTTTGGGCGTTATCTTCAAGGGTGATTTGATTGATTGATCATTTGGGCAATCTAAGTGTTTCTTGTGCTGTTAGGAGAAATCTGTGAGGCACACGATTTTCTTTTCTGCAAGTGAAGGAAATTTTGGGGGTTGCTACAACAGTTGTTGGGTAAGTTTTCGTGTGTTGAAGGGTTGATTTGTGAAATTAGAAGTGAGTGATCAATTTTTCGTAGTCGAGTTAGTGATTTGGTTTTGTTTCCTTATGGCTAATTTGTCGTGTTAACTCTTAATTTTAGGTCCAGTAATTGCAATTGTTGATTCAGCATAAAAATTGCTTCAATTGTATAATGGAAAACTCGAAAAAACAACAAACGGTGTAAAGTTAAAAAGCATTCTGTCGACATCACACGGCCGTGTGCCAGACCGTGTGGGTCACACGACCATGTGGACCACACGGGCTAGGCTAGTTGGGTCGTTTGACTCCAAAATTTGTAATTATATTTTCCGTGGGGTTCGCTTGCCTTAAATAAGACTTGAAATGTGACATCTGTTGATTTGTGTCTGTATGTGATACAAGTAATACATTTGAAAAATATATGTACGATTTGTGTTCTGATAACTCCGAAAGCATGATTATGTATGAAAAGTATGCATGACATCTGTTTATGGAATATATGTGGTAGTTTATTTATGCACGTGTATTGGGATGAGTTTGATATGTGATGGAGGAAGTGTATTCTGGCAGTATTACTGCAATTTTGACGGTTAAACCGCAATATATGTTTGACAGCTCAACTGCACCTTTATGAGTGACAAAGCACCACGACTTGGTGTGATTGGATTGATGGCCTATTGTAGTCCTAATTGGTGTGATTAGTTGGAAGAAATTGGTGTGTAACGAGGTTCTGCAAATTTTGCCTACGTCCTCGGGCACTACTAAATATATTTCACTCCAAAATACAAGTGAGAATTTACAAAGAGGGAGAGAGAAAAACAATGCCTTAAGTAGAGAATGGAAAATTTGGGATGATGAAGAAGAGAAATGGTTAGACCTATTTATAGTTGAGGTTCAGGGATCAAAATTGCAATTATCTTATGCCAAATCTCAATCCCACTTTTGGTGCCTTAAATCTTATATTTTGATACCCATATCTTTCTGATACCCATATCTTTGACTTTCTATAAATATGGATGATTTCCAATAATCTCCACCTTAAAGATTTGATTTGAATAATCTTATCTTCACACAATTCTCTCTGCCTTTGTCAACAACACTTGATAGTGCCTTCTTCAACTGTTAAACATGCTCTTTCATAAACTGATCAAATCGCTTGTACCACTGCCTCGATTGTTTCAATCCATAAAGTGACTTTGTCAGTTTGGAAACCCAATTTTCTTTATCAGCAACCTTGAATCCATCTGGCCGAGTCATATAAATTTCCTCTTCTAAATTACCATGTAAAAATGCGGTCTTCACATCCAGCTGAACTGGTTCAAGATCATATTGCACAACCAAGGCTAGCAAAATCCGAATAGACCAATGCTTCACAACTAGAGAAAACACTTCATTGTAGTCTATTCCTTCATTCTGAGCGTAACCCTTTGCTACCAATCTAGCCTTGTATCGAACTTCATTTTTACTAGGAAATCTTTCATTCTTTGCATATACCCATTTGCATCCAATTGCCTTCTTTCCTTTGGGTAGTGTCACCAACCCCCAAGTCCTATTTTTTTGAAGAGACTGCATTTCTTCATTCATAGCTTGCTTCCATTTTACACCATCAGGGTTACTTCTTGTTTCTGTGTAAGTAGAATGAATATCATCATCTACAATTAGAAGTGCATAGGCCACCATATCATCAAAGCGACCAGGCATACGAATCTCTCTTCTTGGCCTCCTATATGCAATTGAATCATATTGTTGTAGAAGTTCTTGGGTTGAAACTTCTTCATCATTTGTTCCTTCAATATTAGCTGGATCATCATTAACCTTTTCAAGCTCCACCTGCTGCAAAGTGTCACTGGTTTTCTTATCCTTTTGTGAATCCTTGTTCTTCATCATGGTTGATTCATCAAAAGTCACATCTCTACTGAAAACAATCTTCCTTGTATCAGGACACCAGAGACGGTATCCTTTTACTCCACATGTTATACCCATGAATAATGTTTTCTTTGCTCTTAGGTCTAACTTAGATTCTTTTACATGATAATATACAGTGGAACCAAAAACATGTAAAGAATCATAATCAGTAGCAGGTTTACTTGCCCACCTCTCCATAGGAGTTTTTCTATTTATTGCAGCTGATGGCAACTGGTTAATTAGATGGCACGCATATGTAACTGCCTCAACCCAAAATTCTTTGCCCAATCCAGCATTGGACAATATACATCGAACTTTCTCCAGTATACTCCGATTCATACGTTCTGCCACCCCATTCTGTTGTGGTGTATCTCAAACAGTGAAGTGTCGTACAATGCCCTCATCTTGACATACTTGTAGAAATAGATCGTTCTTGTACTCAGTACCATTGTCTGATCGAAGTCGTTTAACCTTTTGACTAGTCTGGGTCTCCACCATCTTCTTCCATTTCAGAAATGCATCCAAAACTTCATTTTTCCTTTTAATTAGATACACCCATACTTTTCTTGAATAATCATCAACAAAAGTAACAAAATAGTGCATACCTCCCAAAGAAGCCACTTTAGTAGGTCCCCACACATCACTATGAACATAGTCTAGAATTCCTTTTGTATTGTGAATTGTTCAACCAAATTTTATCCTCGTCTGCTTGCCCAGAACACAATGTTCACAAAATTCCAATTTGCAAGAATTTGTACCTTTCAACAAGCCTTGCTTCGCCAAACTCTACAAAGCTTTTTCACCAGCATGTCCCAATCGCATATGCCATAACCTGGTAGCCTCTGAATCTGCATTTTCGAAGAAGCTATTAATGTTGATCCAATAACTGTACTTCCATTTAAATAGTACAGGTTATTCTTTCTTGTACCTTTCATCACCGTCAATACCCCAGCTACTACCTTTAGTAATCCATCTCTCAAAGTGATTGTGAGCCCTTTAGATTCTAGGACCCCTAATGAGATGAGATTTCTGTTCAAGCTAGGTGTGTAGCGAGCATCTGTCAAGACTTGAATTGAACCGTCGTGATTCTTCAATTGGATTGTACCTATTCCCATTGTCTTACAAGCGCTGTCATTGCCCATAAAAACAACTTCACCTTCTAGTTCTTTAAGACTAGAAAACCAATCCTTATTAGAACACATATGGTAAGTACATCCCGAATCCAAAATCCACTCATCTGTATGACATGCCATTGCCATGCCAACCAAGCTAAAGTCTGACTCCTCATCATGCTCCGCTACACATGCATTAGAAATAGCTTTGCCCTTTTGTAACTTAGGACAATTCTTTTTCCAATTCCCTTTCTCATGATAAAAAACACATTCATCTTTGGCAAGTCTCCCTTTGGACTTACTCCTTCTACCAGATTTGTTGCTGTGCGAACGACCTCTTACTGTTAAGACTTCTGTAGTTGTATCTCTGTGATATTTTTTTATCTTTCTTTCAAGTCTCTGATCTATACAACGCACTATAGACTGCATCAAATGTGATCGTATCCTTCCCATGAAGCAATGTGGTGGTAAGATGATCATATTCATCAGGAAGAGAATTCAACAACAATAATGCCTAGTCTTCATCTTCAAATTTCTCATCCAAATTTAGCAAGTCTGTTAAAATTTTATTGAATGAGTTCACATGGTCATTCATTGACATACCGGGTGCATACGTGAGTCGATAAATTTTGTTTTTCATAGAAAGCCTATTTTCAAGACTTTTTGTTAGAAACTTTTATTCCAGTGTATCCCACAACTTCTTCGCTGATGTCTCCCTCATGACAAAGTACTTCTGCTCTTTGGCCAAACATAGGCGAATTGTTCCACATGCTTGTCTATTAATCTTAGCCCACTCCTTGTCATCCATCTTGTCAGGTTTTTCTTCAAGGGCTATATCCAGCTCTAACTGACATAAGACATCCAGGATCTCACATTGCCACATACCAAAATTATTGATACCATCAAATTTCTCTACTTCAAATTTTGCATTGGTCACAGTAACCTTTGCTGATGGCGATGCCTTTTCCATTTTTCTCCTCAATCCCAACTATTGTACGTGAACAGTGTCGTGAACGATCGTATTCCCCAAGTACGAATCAAGCTCCGATACCAATTGTTGTGTGGAAGTGTGTAAAAGAGTAAAATTATTGTATTAAAAAATCACACTAAGTTCAATTCCCAGGAAAGAGAGGTGGATCACAAGGATCGCTTAAGTACTAGGTCTTTCCTAGCCAGAATATCCCTCAATCGTAATTTAATAGCACAATAAATCACTACAATCACACTCACAATTCATACAGAATAATACAATAAAGAACAAAAGAATTTAATGAGGTTCAGCAAATTTTGCCTACGTCCTCGGGCACTACCAAATATATTTCACTCCAAAATACAAGTGAGAATTTACAAAGAGGGAGAGAGAAAAACAATGCCTTAAGTAGAGAAGGGCAAATTTGGGATGATGAAGAAGAGAAATGGTTAGGCCTATTTATAGTTGAGGTTCAGGGATCAAAATTGCAATTATCTTATGCCAAATCTCAATCCCACTTTTGGTGCCTTAAATCTCATATTTTGATACCCATATCTTTCTGATACCCATAACTTTCTGATATCCATATCTTTGACTTTCTATAAATATGGATGATTTCCAATATGTATCTTATTATGAAAATATATCTAAATAGTATATGAGAATATGTTTGAATTTGTATATGAAAATGTATCTGTTTATTTATGTATATCTGATTTTTTGCTTAGGATATGTTACACACAGAGCTCGTAAATTACACTATTTGTTTGTTATTCTCTCAGGTAACCAACAAGTTTAGGACCGGACGACATGCGGGAGCTCGGATTGGTTTTCCATATAAGATGGTTCGAATTATTTTAATTAAGAGATCGGGTTGGAAATAGGTGTTTTCAAACTTGAAAATTTCTTGAAACTTGGATGAGCTTAGCTAAATTAAGATTTTAGATCACACGATTTCTAAGCTAGATTTTAAATTAGTTTTTCAAGCGAATTGATGTAACTTCTTCAGATTCGACCATAACGACTAGGTCGGGTTTGGGGTGTTAAAAAATTGAGACCCAAAATTTAATCACAAATTGAAAGAAAAACATAAAAAAAAAGAAACCATGGAAACGTCAATAAAGGTTACATTTGAGCCAAGTTTAAGCAATGTTTTAAAAATAAAATCAATTATCGAACCAGTCAGGTCACCAATTCAATTCAATTAGTTTAAGTGTTGGTCTGACGATAATTAAATAAACAATTAAAAAAAATTATAAACTGATTCAACCACTTATTTCTATCCCAAATTTCGATTTTTTAATGATTTTGAACGATTCATTCAAAGGTTGATTCAATCCCTTTGTCTAGATTGATATACCAAATGATTCTCGATTCAATTAATCTAAATACTTAATCTAATCCGATTCCAACATCACTCTAAATTACTAGCTAACTTAATGGCAACACATTCCGTACTAGCATTGACAATAATAGCAACAAAATAATTAATTATAGGAAGATCTGTCCTAAAAGAAAAAACCTAGTCCTAGATATTATTATTATTATTATTATTATTTTAAAAAAGGTAAAAGGTTAGTGTTAAGGTTATATGTGGCCATGGGGTAACACTAGCTAATAGCTATGACAAAAAAAGAAGAAGATAAGATTTATCCATTCATGAATTTATCTCTTGGTTTTAGCCCTTTAGCTCATTAGTTTCACTGTTTTAGATGTGGAATGACATTGTATAAAAAGAACGCTGTAATAGTAGTCGGGGTAAATTAACATTTAATCCTTAAATTTGATAATTTTTTCACATTTGGTCTCTAAATTTTTTTGGTTCACATTAGTCTTGGAATTTGACAGCTTTTCTCAAAATTATTCCATGAATTTGAATTCAGTTAAGGTATATGATGATGTTGCACTCTGATATTGTTCCAAATCATCATATGAATTTAAAATTTTTTTTAGATATTCTATAAAATTTTAAAACTTTTATATGATGATGTGGCACAATCTCAAAGTACCATGTCACACTTTAATGGAATCCAAATTTGAAGATCAATTTGAAAAAGAGTTACCAAGTTTTGAGATTAATGTAGACAAAAGAAATTTAAAGATCAAGTTGAGAAAAAATGCCAAATTCAGGGACTAAATGTTATTTTATTTTTTATTTATATTTGATTTACTAATAGTAAATATATTGTTTCATAACACCTCATTAAAAATAAGTCATTTTTAGAAATTTTTAAAATACTTAAAATATATAAAATTTTGCAAAAAATATAAATATATGGTTTTGTAAGATAAAAAAAAACTTAAAGTAATGTTTCAAAGAAGGAAAAAGCAAAAGAAAAAATAAAATGGCATAAAGGTTCATATAACATATATTTGTTTGTATTTATATCATAATCATGGTAGATTAGAATTTTAATACATTTTATGATGTATTTTTTTCAAGTGTTTTGAATGTAGAATTGTTAAATTAATTCCACCACTATAGGAAGTGGGAGAGGCACCAAATGTAAATAAGTTCATTCAAAAGGTTAACCTTTTTTTTTAGGACATTTATTATTAATTAACCAAAAGTGGAAATGAGGAATTAATTTTAATATATTGAGGTTAATCTAAGTGTCACTTTGAAAATAAACAATCAAGCACATGTCATAATTAACATTGGTTTCAATTACTACCTAACAACTCTTTATCAATAAAGTAAGAATCGATTTTGATGTTACTTGGCATATTGATATTATTTTTCTCTTACCAATAAGATTTTATTTATCTTACCAATTTAATCGCATTTTAAAGTTTTTAAAACCTCAATCTTATTATCGAGGAACATACCAGAATCCTTTAGTTTGACCAGTAGATGTTGGAGCCAAGTCTTTGGCATTATGAATGCAGCCTATTATTTGTAACATTAGTGCCGTAGGAGCCGACAACCTTTAAAGCTTGTAATTCTACATTTTGACACTTTATTTTATAACTTATTGCAATTCATCCATTAAACCTAAATGGAGTAAAGAGAATTATGAAGGTCCACATTGCAAAGCAGATAAAAAGAATATTTGATAAGGTATATTAAAATGAATATTTAAGTTTTAGACTTTATTTTTTATAAAAAGAATACCTGATAAGGTATATTAAAATGAAATCATTTGTATTTATTTTTAAAAATTGTTGATATATATCATCCTCTACTCTCTCAAATTATCAAATTTAAACATTTTTTTTTTATATTATTGGCTTTTAATTCACATGCAGGATCTGGATTTATGTTGGGGATCGATCCATATAAATGATGAACAAGAAAAGTAGAGAAGAGCGAATACAAATATTTTATGTAGAAAACTCCACCGAAGAAAAATAAATTATTGATTTAATAATTTATAATTCTATTTTTTTATTATGATTATGATTTTATTATTTTCTTTTCATTCATCATTCAAATTCTATTTATTTCATTCAAGTTACATTACAGATTACAGAAGTTTGACTGACCCCCTCTAATTTTTTTATTTATTTTCATTTTGGCAACTTATACTTCTATGATAAAAACTATGGGCAAAGGAGGATTCGACTTTTCATTAAATGAGTAAACAAATGAGAGTACAATATGGAGAAAATAGCCTAAATGTACAACATGTACATTACCCAAAACCCTGAATACAAAGCTCAAAATTCCAAAGAGCAAACCGATGAACAAAAAGCTAAATCTCATAGGGCACTCACAAAAGGGATATAAAATACTCTCCATAATTACCACGAAGCTCTCACTAAAACTCTTATGCGACTACATCTTGTCGCTCTAAAAAATAAGCTCTCGCTAATTGGCACCTCAAAACAGAGATACAATGACCCTTTTAAATAAGCTTAGATTAGAGTTCTAATCATACTAAAATATCTTTGGAATAATGAAAGTCCAACTGGGAAAATATAGTAGGGTTTAACTGGGAGAAGAATGCGAGGCACACCCTGCAAATCTCCACCTTAACTCGTATTTACCATGCCTCCTTTTCCATGTCCCGTCACGAGCCTAACTTGAATTTTGGAGAATATCAACCAAGCCTAAATCATGCTCGAACTTGAAAACTGAAAGACTCAAAGTCTTCAAATCAAAGTTGTGTAATGCAACAAGAGCCACTAATACCCGAATAAGAAAGAAAAGATTAACTCTCTCCACTTGAGAGTAACCCTCTGTGACCAACCTTGCCTCAAAACATTCGATGAACCATTCGAGTCCTAAAGACCAAAAGAGGATGAAATTCTTCTCTAAATTAGGCACATTCTAACATCTGACACGACTACCTCTTCAATCGAATTATATGTGGAGAATAATGAATCATCACCCTTGTTATTAGCCACATCAACTACCTCTATAATTATTTGAAATTGTCTAAAACTAAAATTGTGGTTCGTTGAACTTCTCGATATCCAAAGACGTTATGCCATCGAACATGTCGATCTGTGGAAGCTGAACCATAGCTCTGATACCAATTTTTTGGGGATCAACTCATATAAATGACGAACAAGAAAAGTAAAAAAGGGTTAACAAAAATATTTCATGTGAAAAACTCCTCTGTAGAGGATAAAAAACTACGAACAAAAGAGGATTCAACTTTTCACTAAATGAGTAAATGAACGATAGTACAATATGGAGAAAATAACCTAAATGTACAACATGTACATTACCCAAAACTCTAAACACAAAGCTTAAAATCCTAAAGAGCAAATCGATAAACAAAACCCTAAATATTATAGGGTACTCACAAAAGGGGTATAAAATACTCTCCATAATTACCACAAAACTCTCACCAAAACACTTATGCGACTACATCTTGTAGCTCTAAAAAAAAGCTCTTGCTAATTGGCACATCAAACTAGAGATACAATGACCGTTTTAAATAGACTTAAATTATAGTTCTAATGATACTGAAATATCCCTGGAATAATTTGATATGATTTCGCGCATGAAGACTGAATCCAATCTTGATGAGATGAAACAAGATGAATATGGACTAAATTTTCTAGGTCCAGCTATTCAAGAAGTGTTCAAATCCAAGATTGAACTTTTACATTTTCCAATTGGGCCAACCATGGGGGACCAAGCCAAATGGGTCAAAGAAGAGCTTATCGGGTCTATGTGTGGACGTTTGAATCAAGTTCAAATTATTCTTGTTTTGGTTGGGCCAAGTTAAATTCAAATGTTGATTCAAGAGTTGGATAAAACCTTTGTTGGGTTTGATTAATCATGGGACAATTTAAAGGACTTTTAATTAAGTTTTCAGTTTAATAAGCTTGCATCTTTAAATTATGTCTTGCATTATGTGTTTTGCATTTAATTAAGTCATGCATAAAAGCATCTCATATATTAATTAAGTTTGTGTTTTAATTATGTCATGCATTATGAAACTCATATGTTAAATAAGTTTGCATTTTAATTAAGTCATGCATTTATGCATTTTACATGTTAATTATGTTAAGTATGAGTTTGTTTCTTAAGTCTGTGAAGTGTGTTATTTATTTTGGTTGTTTCTCTTCATAAATGCGTGAGTTATAGTATGTTAATGTGAAGATTATAGTTGAATAAGAATATCAAAAGATTGCAAATGTCTAAAGTCTATTTACTCTTGTTGTAGGTGACTATTCATTGGACAAAGATGGCTTTTCAATCTGATTGGTTTTCGTGCCTTCAAAGCTCATTATGATGCCATTTTAAGAGATCTTTGCACAAACATTATGACATTCAATCAAAAGGAAAACAAAGGGACAACAAAAGAGAAATGAAGGGACAACAAAACTGCTCATTAAAGTATCATTAAGCCTTCATCAAGTATAGAGACATGACTATTCAAATACATATGGACCAAGTGAAGAGACATGACTTTTCAACTACACACGAAACAAGTGAAGAGACATGACCTTTCAAATATCTTCCATTAGTCATGACCGAATTTAATTGCTTTGAATGAATGTGTTAATAGCTATTCTGTATACATTAGGTGTCGAATTTGAAAGGTCACCTATAGGTCTATATAAAGCTAGACTTGAACATTTTGTAAGGTGAAGACACAATATATCAGAATTAAAATTTATTTGTGAGAAATTTTCTCTTCGGTTCTTCATTGAACTAAACCAAACTTATCAAACCTTTCTAAATTTGTGGCGTTTAAATTGTCTTCTCACTCCGTTCACCATCCCGAGGTATGGCGACTTCACTTATACCTAAGTTCTAGTAGCTTTGTGAGTTAAGCAGGTCTTATCTTTAATATAGCTAAGGTTCTTTAGCTACTACTACTATGGGTCGAGGTTTCCACCCATTGAACCCTTTCAAGACGATCCAACCCAATTGAGCCATTTCTCAAACCCTTCAAGTCTGGAAAATTGCATCATAATTAGAGTCCAACTGGGAAAATAGAGCAGAGTTTAACTAGGAGAAGAATACGAGGCACAACTTACAATTTACATGCAGTTAAATATATTAGTCATTCACCTTGATAACTTTTTTTACTTGGTCTCAACTTTTTTTGGGTTCACACTAACCCCTGAAATTGACAAGTTTTCCTAATTTGGTCTCTAAAATTAAATTTTATTAAGGTATGATGGCGTGGCATAATCTCAAAGTGCCACGTCATTACGCCTTAATAGAATTCAAATTTAGGGTCCGAATAATGAAAAATTGGATTTTATATAAATTTTTTAAAAAAAATTCAAATAAAGACGTGCTAGAATTTTAAAGTGTCACATCATACTTTAATGAAATACAAATTTAAGGATCAATTTTTGAAAAAAACTACCATATTCATGAGTAATGTGAACCAAGAAAGATTTCAAGGAGGTTGCTAAATTCACGGAATTTATCCCTAAAAAATCTCTATTATTATTTAAGTCTTTGACTGAGTCAACTAGAAACTAACTCGATTAGAGAAATTACGAAAATACCTTTCCATATTTAAAATAAGTTATATTATTCAAGAGGTCTTTTACTTTTTTTATAAAACCTAATAAAAATTTACATATGATAGAATTTGAATCTATGCTACTTTACCACTAAAGCAGAACTTTATTTTAAGATAATATTTACATTTTAATTGTATCATGCATATTTATTATTTAATTTATTTTTTTATTTTAATATCATACATATTGAATGCATTATTGTTAATTAATTTTGTAACATCTCAAACTCGGCCTAGACATTATGACCGAATTCTGAAAGTTACATTAGCCACCGAAATGGCTAAGAAAAATGTCCGGTTGTAAAATCACTATTTTGTTAAGTTTCCGGAAAACTTAGCCTGATTGCATAAAACTTGTTAAGAACACCGGTTAATTAGGTCGTCCCCTGTTAAGCTCAATTTATTAAAAGGTCTTGCCGTCTGAAATAAAGATTAGTTGATTACATTAGAAAAATCCCTTATTTTAAGTTGATAAAGATTAGTTGAAATTATATCATATGTTATTGTGTCAATAACAACTCGATAAAGATTAGTCGATAAAGGTTATTTTGTTTTATAAAAAATAAGGGAAAAATCCTTTATTTTAAGTCGAGAAAGACTAGTTGAAATAAAGATTAGTTGATTACATAAAAAAAACCTTAGTTTTATTGTTGTGCAGCGACAAAATTATTGTGTTTTATTTTCATAGAAAAATCCATATTTTAAGTCATATTAGACCAATTTTCAAATTTGTTTAGTTTCTATTAAAACTCATGTATGCAAAAATGTCCTATACCACAGTCCATACTTAAATAAAAATCATGGTCCCAAATGAAATAATACCAAAGTAATTAAAAAAAACTTTAATGCTAGAAAATCTTTAATGAAAGATCCGAATGTCGAATTCGAGCCTAATCCTAAAGGTTATTTGTAAGGAGTAAACTAGAGGTTGAGCTTAAAAATCCCAGTGTGAGTCCATACAATATAAGCATTTAATCAATCAAACAAACATTCATTTATTAAACAGATCAACCAATTTGTCATGGCCTTACAACATTTGAGTACATCATGCTAAATGATTCAATGCAATAATCCTACCCATTCATCCATTACCACCACGAGTTCCCCAGAACCCTCATCTGAACTCCAATAATAGTATGCAGATAAAATTGTTTGTAAAAATGCAAACAAGTTACTAGTAAAAGCACAATAAATCACCCAATCTCCTCAAATCTCCGGTGTAGTGTACTGACAACAATATTGCGGACTTTAAATGTCGTCTGGTTCTCCACGAAACTCCTCCATCCCACCCCATGCAAATGCAATTATAGCATACAATTAGTGAAGCACATCATGCTTATCAATAATAGTTCAGTACAATGGCATGCTTATCATGTTTTTCGGTAAACAATATCGAGGTATGCCTTGCATACTTTCAATTAACAGAATCAGTGGCATGTGTACATGCTCTCAATACAGTCAATGTCATACATGGTATGTAACATAATTACGTATATAACACAATTTCAGTCATGGCAAATTTACATGCGCATTAAATAGTAATACGAAATTTAGCATGCTATACACGCATTCCATTCACAATTTCATCACCCAAATAGGACATTTAACAATTAGACTTTCTATTTAATTACGTACATTGCTCGACACTTCACTTATTTGCATTCAAGTCATTCGACCAAACCAAAATCAGCAATCAAATGACATTATTTAAATATATTTATTTAAGTTTTAGGTTATTTAGACTTAGGGAAGACCTACACTTAATAAATGTAAACACGAAGCCTTAACTTAAATCCATAGCTCTAGGACTTAAATCTGATCAAGACTCGCTTAGATCTATACACAACAAAAATTATTCATAAAAAATCAGCTCCCTAAAGCCCTCATAGGGTTCGGCCATGCAACAAATTTTTAATCGAAACTTAAGATCTGAAGTGGAAAATTACCACTTACCTAAACTAGCTTATGACGACTTGCAAACAAACTCTCCAATGCTACGCTTGATCCGTATGATTTGGATCCAGATCTTGAACATTTAAACACCAAGGAAACGATAATTCATCAAATTCAGCCATATCAGAATATATAAAATATAAAGAGAACTATTTAGACTTAATTGAAAAATTCTGCACTTACACAAATCTGCGATAGGAAAATAATGAAGAGTAGAGGAAGAGAAAAATATGGGCGACGATGGCAAAGGTGGTGGTGTGTTGGATGACAACAATAGAGGGTGAATGTGTGACAATGACAGTAAAAAAAAGAGTAGTAAGGTTTGGGTTTTAAGAAGAAGGAAAGATGAGTAGAAAAATAAAATCAAATGGAAGGAGAAGAAATAATAGTAATTTAATCTTTAAAAAGAAAGCTGATAGCTTTTAGATAATTCAAATAATCTCTTCTTCTTTTTTTGAATAAACAAGTTAATCCGGTTTCAGAGTTAGAGTCAAACTGAAATCTGACAATTGACAAGGGAATAGGCGGCACAGGCTAAAAAGATAAAAAGAAAAGAAAATTTTGCGAGCGTGAAAAATTGAACTCAAATTACTATACTACTTAACCATTAGACTAATTATTTATTCTTAATAATAACTTACACTTTTATCAATAAAAAAGTCAAAACGTTTCGTTATTTATTACATATTATTTTTAAATTTATATTTATATTTTAAATACATCACTGATAAAACTTATAATATATATAAACACATATTTTTAGTAATCCATGCCTTTTCCAACTTTTATGTTTAATTTAATAAGCTAGTGATTTCCATTGGCTTCTGGGTCATTATCTTCTTAATTAATAATCTCAACCAAGGACTTAAATTGTGGTTCCATTGATTTTGATGGCTTCCACCAACACTTTACACTTTGTGTTATCTATAATTTTTGAAGTTTATTTTTATAATATTTATATTCAATTCAACACATATTTTCATATGAAAATGATAATAAAATAATAACATTTATGTGGGATCTAAGTGCATAATGATAACTACTCAGCCTCTTTTCTTTAGAGGAACAATGAGGGCCCTCAATGCATGAAAGCTTCTTTTTAGCTTCCCAAATTCAAGAGCTAAGGCTTTTTTTTTTTCAACTATTAAAAATCCCCCTTTTCAATTCCACTAATTTTCAAACAAATCTCCTTTCTTTTTCTTTATTTATTAGTACTATTATTAGAAAGATTCTAAAATCTTTTACTATTGGAAAGCTCATAATCATTGCATCAAAGTAGGCTAAAATCTGTTCATTTTCCCTAATAAAATATATACTTGTATTCAACACATATTTGACTGTGACTACAAAAAAGACTTACGCATATCTGTCCAACATAAACCTGTATCCAATACTCGACTCTACTCTACAATGAGCAAGTTATTTTGCATTAATCCCTCACCAATGGTAGGGTATTCTGGTGATAGATGCCACTCTCCATCCACCAAGAACTTGATTTCATACCTTCATTAAATGTGAAATCGAAAGTTAGAAATACTTAAAAGCAAATATGATGGGAGCACCTCTACTAAGAGTCGAATTGCCTTTTACTTTCTTTACTAAAAACTGAGCAAATTAGTCCCCACATTAGATTGTTAAAATTTTCATCCATTTCTACTATTAGAAAATGATCATTGTATATCAGCATGAAGTACACATGAAACGCCACATGTCATAATACAAATAGATAAGAGAAAAGACCAATTTGCTCTTTGATTTAATGCACAGGGACTAATTTGCCCAGGAACAAATTGCAATCCGACTCCTACTATAGAGGTTTTCATGGTACTTTTATCGAAATATGTAACAGCTAATGCATTAAGTTCACAGGGATCGATTATACCTTCCGGGTCTAAGAAATAATGTGGTGGAGAACGTGGTGAAAGAACCGGTGAACTCTGGTGATAAGTGTTCCCCTTGACTCCATCCGTCGAATGACCCCATAACTTGTACGCTCTCGGCCATGCCACACCAGAATAAGGGTATTTCCTTGGATTGGACGGCATCCACATCCTTTAGCTGTTCCTTCAGTTTCTCAAGTACAGCTACACACACAAAAAAAGATACAAATCATAAAAGTTGGTTAACAGAGTATTTTGTTGCTCAAAACTCAGAAGGGAACCATTACCTTCTAAGCGGGTATGAAGATGAGACTGAATGTATCTCCCATTGATTTTTCTAGAACCTTGTGGAATGCCAGCTTTAGATATTTCTTCTGCTAGCAAGACTAATGCCTGTAAATGAAAAACAATGTGCAAATCTAATAACAGAAGCTTTAACTTTAAAAGGGTTTTGGCCAAGATATATGCTTAGATGACTTAACCAGTTGGAACAATTGACAAAACAATCACAGGCATAATGAATGAGCAATTTTGCGGTAAAAGCATCATGGAGGGTCTTGTACTAGGAATCAGATTGTATTTTACCCCCTTTACACAAAAAAGGGCAAATTAATCCCTGTATATTAGATCAAAGAGTATATTGGTTATTTCTACTAGTACCTCATCTTGATGTACAAAAATCAGTTTTTAACGGTAGAAATGGATGACATTTTTAACAAAAGGACATGCTTTTTAATCTAACGTACAATGACTAATTTACCCATTCTTTGAGCAGAGAGGCAAAATACAATCGGACTCCTAGTACAAGAACCTTCATGGTAGTTTTACTGCAATTTTGCATACATAAAACTCAAAGATTTTGGTGTAACTATGACAGAGCCAAGGGCAATTGCTCTCCCATATTATGAAAGGAGTGGTATACTAAAAAACTGCTCAATCTAAAGCATCATCATTCCGGCAAAGGGAAAAGTTTTGCATGAAGAATTTTGTAAAGTACCGATTTTCAAAGTATATGAAAAACATTTTGGCCTCACCAGCACCAGTGACAATAGCTCTTCCAAAGTCTAAGCCTCGACACGAATTTCTAAAACTAAAAATCTAAAAGCATATACAGACAAGAAATTTTCCAAGCTTGGAACAGAAGAATTTACCCTTACAATTTGATTGATCACTAGTACCTCATACATGGCATTGATGAAAAGTGTCAACATTTTCTTTCAATAAGATTGCATTAACAATCCACAATATAAGAAAAAGGAAAAGAGCATATATATAGAATGAAAAAACAAAAGTAACTGAAGTGAATATTAACCTGAATTTCTAGTTCCATGACAGCAAGTTCACTTTTGAAGTTGACTAATGCCTCCTCTTTCATATATAACTGTAGACAGCATAGACAAGTCACTTTGTGATGTGAAGGCATTTTGTTTTGGCTCGGGTTTAATGCCAGTAGGTTTACACTGTTAACAATTTTCACTGTAAAAGCGATATCACGTAAGTCATGAAATTTCTTGGCTTGTTTCGTTGTTTAGAGATATAAAAACCTTGATTGTAGAATATGATCAAACTCTATTCATGAAGTGTTTTGGGCATCAATTTGTCTTTTACCAAAATTCTTCAGAACATTATTGCTGAACTTGGTGCTTCCTATTTACATTTAAATGAACAGAACTCTCTTCAAGCCAGTAATACAAAAGTTTTTAACATTAAAAGAGAGAAAATTTCCGTTGGGAGAACAAATAAGCAATATCCCTATTTCATGGCTGGCCAACCTTTTCTTCCTCAGTGTGATGCCAAATCTAAGCTAAGACCTTAACTCAATATATACATACATGTACAAACCTGTCGTTTTAGGAAGCGGTTTTGCTGGTTAGCTTCACTTAGTTTTTTGGTGAGCTTTGCCCTCTCAGAGTCAGCCAGTAGGGATTTCAGCTGTTGCACAATGGCATATACACATTAAATTAAACATTTCAGTGAAAATATATATACAATTACATTCAAACAAGTTATGATGCACAAGGCTCCTTTTGGTTGATGATTTTACCATTTGCCTTTTGTTTTCTATTCATTTTTAAAATTTCTTTTTTAGCAAAAAAAAAGTGTATTTACAAATAATTATGCAAGTTTACCTCTTCACTGCTTAGTGGTTTAGCAAGAAGCTGCTCTGGTGAATCTTCGGAAGTACGCTCATCTTCAGTAAAAGGATCTTCTGACTGTAGAGATGAGGATTCCTCCAAACCAGCATGGATGGCAAATGTCTTACAGACAATAGGGCTCCTATGTTGCTTTCTACTAGAATCTATACTCAAATAAGCCAACCTTTGATTACTCATCACTAGTTTCCGGACACTCAAAGTACATGGAAATCTGTGGGTATTTTCCCAGTCTAATACTCTGAGGTTTAATGGAAACCATGACACTTGCTTGTCAGGGCAACACCTGACAAAATCACAAGGAAATGTAAGCATGATAATGAGAAGCGAGCATAACAAGAACCATTTATAATTAGCAAAGTAAAATTCAGACAAAACTTCATTGTCACATCTAATATAATAATCACGAAAGCCTACCTTGTAGTAGCAATCTCCATTCCAAGGAATTTTCCTAAGAGAAAGTGACCAAAGACAAAGCTTAGAAGTAGAAATTTATCAGAGAAAGTAAAATAAAAATTGTTACCACAAGTAAAGAAGCCTTTTTGTTCACAAATGCATCTCTAAATAAAGCATCAAAAAAATGAAAACTCGGGACAGATCGACAGTTCCAAAAGGGCAGAGCTATATTCATACTTGCTTCCCCGGCTATATAACATAAGACACCATAACAGAGTGCTAAATGCTAATAACAGTACCGTTTCTTCTGTGCCATAATTCTATTAGTGACAATCACCACACCTCAAAACATTTACACATGAAAGTGGATTGAATCATTAATCAGAGAATATTATAATGCTACTAACAAGTATTGGGTGCAGTGGTAAGACACATTGCATTCAAGGGGAGGCGCAGGTTCAAATCTTGGAGAAGACATTATCGGGAGGGGCAGCCACGAACCCCAAACATGGACTGTAAAACGGACATGAAGAATACCCAAAAAAGAGAATATTATAATGCTACAGACTTCTCAAGGAATTAATGCAACTCGACCTTTAAGTTTTGCGCTTGTTGCTAAAAGAAAACCAAATGGAGGAACTGATGTATCTAACATAAATCAAAATTACCCTACAGGACACTCTAGCCACAACTATGCCAATGCTTCCCTTCAAGTTTTTTAAATTATAAGTTAATTTAATGGTAAAAATACACTTCGGCCCTCCAAAGATTAAAAAATTTCAGTTTAATCCCTTTAAAATTCTAAAATAACAAGGATATACAGAGATAAAATTGTACTTTGACCTCTTTAAGATTTTATAATTTAATTGAGCCCCCTCCCCCAAAGATAAAGTTCGCTTTGTCCCTGCGTAAAACTAAAATGAAGTCCAAGACCCAATTCTCATTACTTGTAAACCTATCTTCTTGGATTAAAATCAGACGATATTTGCAGTTCAAAGGAATTAACAAAAAGACATAAATATATCATTTTTATAGCAATTTTTACATAAATCTTGGCATCTAACAGCACTTAAAGCATCAAATAAGTATAATCCTACCAAATTGATATCCTACCCATTAATCTATATCTTTCAAACCCTAATTTTCTTCAAAGAACAATGAAAAAGAAACAGCTTCCAAATTTCAATCCTCCCCACGTTGGCATTTAATCAAACACATTGAAAACAATTAATCCAGTAATTATAAAAAAATTAAGAACTAAAATTTAAGTTGATTGTAAGCATTTACATAAATAAAATGTTAAAATTAACAAAAATAAAAAAGAGAACTTACAGAGATTCGGAGTTAGCTCTGAGACGGAGAGCTTTTTGTTGGACGAGTATTTATGAATGTTCAGCTTTAAAAGTGTTAACGCTTCTTTACTTGACATCTGGCATACAAAAAGTTGAATACGTGCGATGTTGCACGTGTGAATCAAAATCTTACACGCGCCGAATCTAGTGAAAATTGAATATGCGAATGATATTAAATTAAGTTGTTATTATGTTTGTTAAACATCACTTAATTAGTTAGTAAACTCAGTTAATTAGTTTATTTTTTAATATTTGAGAAAAAGTTTTATTTTTTTGAGATAGATTTAATTAAATGATGTAATATTAATTTAAAATATGATATTTTTTAAGAAATGTTACATGCTTATTGAACCTTATAATTTAAAAATTCGAATATTTGCATTTACCATATTCTCAACCCAGTCAACATAACTATATTCCACTAAGTACATTGTACTATCTTTAATAAATCAAATGCCAAGATCAAAGGTAGTATGCACGTGTCTAATAATTCGTTTGACTACCTTGACATGATATTCCTTAGAATTGACCTAATATCTAACACAAATACCAACACTAAAGCCCAAATTGGGATGACTAACTTGGAGATAAAGTAGAGTGCCAATCATGCTTCTAAATGTGGTTGGGGAAGTGAGCACTCCCTGAGCATTTGTGTAGAACTGTTCATTAACAAATATTGGTGTATTGACTGGCTTAGAGTTACCAGGCCCAAACTTCTTATGTCATAACTTTAATTTTGATACAGTAGCTCTTTTGCAATTGATTGATTGCACCACCTTGTAATAGTTATCTAAAGTGGGAGCACCCTCTATGATCTTCTCATTAGTTTTAGTAGTAACAATACACTTGTCTTTTGTAAAATTAATAAACATACATTGACCACACAATTGACTGATGCTCACTAGATTGGCTTTGAGATCATTCACCAACAACACATTCTTCAAATGAGGCATGCCAGGAACATTCAAGGTCTTTTTATCAAGCATTTGACCTTTCTTCCCATCACCAAAAGTCACCCTTCCAACAGGAGAATCTTCAAAATTAGTGAGATAAGACTGATTACCTATCATGTGTTGAGAGCAGCCATTGACAAAATACCATACTTCAAAATCGTCCTGACCCCAATGAAATGCAGTATGACATGTAATAACAATACTAGAAACAATACAATAGGCATGATTTTAACATGCGATCAGTGGCAAAAATAGTAGGCATGAATTGTCATGCATCCAGTATTTTGTTGGATCGTCAGCACCCCTACGACGCAGCGAAAAAAATTAATAATTGGCGACCCTAACCACGGATCCATGTGTGAGGAACGAATCGGGGTGAAAAGGGTTACGAAATTACCTAATGCTGTTCTAAGTAGACAGCAACTTCTCAACAACGTGTAGTCTGATCTACAGTCGAACTAAGCCGCAATCTATTGAGACTCCGACCTCTACGTGATCCACCCGTTGACTACGAACGGAAGAAATCCCTAAAACAGTTTTGAGAGTGAATTTTCTTTGACGGCTGCTAGACCAAAACAAAGAAAAACGGGATACTTATATCCTTATTATTTATTTTTTAGGGTTTTTATTTATGAATTAAAATAAATATAATAATATTTTAAACCGAAAATTATAATTACATTAATTATAATATAATTTCGGTAAACCATATATTTATTTGAATTCATATGCTAACCTCATTATATGTACAACAACCTTGTACATAATGTGTTGGAAATCGAATTAAATTAATTCTATAATTAATTTAATTCAAGTGACACCTAAAAACAATACCAACTATGGTTTATTCCGTTCATTTTAACTATAGGGTGTGACCCTGTAGGTTATTGTAACGTTAGCAGTAATACTAGAACGATTCCAATGTTACAAACAATGAGTGGCATCTAGCAATGTATCAATGCTACCTAAGTCACAAGAGATCATGATTCGACATAACCTTTTATGATTAACCTTTTATGCAATAATCCTTAAGTCCTTTATCTCTAGATTGGACACAAGTCATGGAATAGTCACACTTGTATAGTCCATTCCATGTTCCTTGATATTTTAAGCAGACTACGATATACAAATAAGTATGACATCTCATATCAACTTATTTGAGTATGGCTATGCATTTCTAGTCTCACTTAATCAAGTGGCCTAAGATATTACTCCCATTATGTAGGAGGGACTTATTCTATATCGACCAACCATATCCCTCTACATCGATTGTGGTATATCCAACACCAGCCTTTATAGAACAACCAGTTACGGTGTACGCTTGACTGTATCCAAATATACTACTCACGATGTTGGGATTATGATGATCTCAAGTCTGAGGATTATATATATATTAATCACTATGAGTAATGTCGTGACAATTACATAATAATCCAAGAAACATACTCATAATGGGTCAGTCCAATATGTTGTTCTCTAACACACATATTCATGCATCAATTCTGATATTCCATATCAATGATAACTCTTTATCATCAATCAACTACATGTTAGTCTTAATGCATTATTGTTGTCCTATCCAACAATAATACTTGACTAAGGATCTTTTAAGACTAATCATATTATTCTTAGGACATTATTAGAAAACAGTTTATTTATACACACAGAAAAGAAACTGAAATAATAATGGTAACCCCTTATATTAATAAACATGATAAATCAAATATGTTATTACAACCATCTCATGATTGATCTTTGGGCATACTCTAACATATTTCAGTATCAGTAAATATGTTTTTATCATGTTATCAATTTTAACAGAAACAGTAGGCATGTCTTCAACATGCATTTAGATATATTAGTCTCGGTGAACATGATTTATCATGCTATCAATATCAATAACAGAACTGTGACATGCTTTAGCATCACAGATCACACCAAAACAATATAGCATCATTTAATGTCCTTACACACATGATTGGTATTACAAGTTTCGTAAATCAGGGGTACTTACTTTTAGCCAATCTTAATAAAGGATTTATCACTCATTGATCGCTTCACCAAGAATACTTATGCAACCGATTAGTCATAAGTACAACAAGAGTTTCTACAAATTTTATTATTAAATATATACATATATTATTTATGGATAGAACATCCACGGTCTTTAATTGGTTAGAACTCACACATTTAATTACAAATTTGATGTACAACTTCGACACTTAGTACTCCTATGACGCAAACTGGTCAGATTTTACCAAGATGCTATGTTAAAATTTGGGATTTACGATGTGATTAGTCCAATAATCAATGATAATACGAGTCGACCAGATTTGAACTCTTTCGTAAATAGATTGGAATGGAAAAACTCAACAGAGTTCTTGTATAGTTATAGGATATTTGGAAAAAGAAAATAAAATGGGAGGAGAAAGGAAGAAAAATGGTGATGGTGGTGCGGTAGGTCAGCAGTGTAAGGTGGTGGCAATGTGGCGATAATGTGGAGCAATGAGGAGAGAAAGGCGGCACAACTCAAGGGAGTAGAAAATAGGGTGGCGCAAGCTGGATGAGGAATGAAAGAAAAAGAGAAAGAAGGATTCGAATTTAGGTTTCAAAGACAATTTCACTAACGTTTAACCATTAAACCAATAACTCATTTTATTAAAAAAACACACAAAGATAACCTCAAAATCGGGGTGTGACCACTTTTGGTTCACAAACTTGATTATATTAACCCGATTTTTGGGATGTGATACGCAACTTGAAGACAATGTTATCGAGACTACTGCAAACTTTTGTCATGATCTACAGGAGTTGAACCTAAGCAAAAGTTTCAAGCTTAGTGATCACTTTTTGTACGCATTGGCCTATGGTTGTCCTAACATTACGAAGCTTAATCAGTGGTTGCACATCTTTTAGTGATGAAGCTCTTGAATATTTGACTAACTTTTGTCAAAAACTTAAAATACTAAATCTTTATGGATGTGTTTGAGCTACAGCTGACCATGCATTGCAGGTATGAATAGTACTCTGAATAGTTATTGTTGCTGACTAAAAATGAATTGTTTCAATTGATTACATGCACAGACTATTGGGAAAAATTGTAAACTATTGCAACCTTTAAATTTGGTGTGATAATGTTGGTGATATAGGAGCATTGAGTCTAGCTTATGGATGCCCTAATCTAATATGCCTGGATTTGTACAGCTATGTTTGCATAATAGGTAAGAATACTATAATAGATTACACGACAAATAAGTAATCCTTTGATTTGTTGTTGTATTTGATGTAGGAAAATAAACTAAATGTTGCTTGATGTATAGATCAATTTTGTGGGGTATGAGCTACGGAGAAAAGAGATGTCACCAAGTACGTTACATTTGGGATTTATGGTTTGTCTTTAATAATTAAGTTAACTCCAGGAAATTCATTATAAGACAATATTTTCATCATTATATGAACACTTTAATAGTATCTTGCATTTAATATTATTTATATAATTACTATTATATTAACAATTAATTTAATTATGAAGAATGTTTTAAAATTAATTAAAAACTATTTAGATATTCTATTGATTAATTTTAAATCTATACTAATGGTAGATACCATCAGTATAAGGCAATAAAAATGAAGAAAAAATACAATATTCATCTTTACTATCAGATTTTTATTATATATTGATAATAGATTACAAAAATAAAAAACTCAAAATGAGTTTTACCGACAGAAACCGCTGTTAAATTTGTCAGTATATGATATAGTAATTTACTGATGGATTAAACTATATGAAAAGTTATGGTGGATAGTGAACATTGAAAACAACCTTTACTGGCGGAATAGTCGTCACTATAACCTAAGAGGCATATGCAAACGAATTCTAACCATCCCTAAAAGCTTATAGCAACATATCTTTATAGCAATGAATCATATTTTGTTGGGGTAGCCCATTTGACCATCAACATAGGTCTTTAAGCCTTATACTAACAAATTTTTATACTTATAGCAACGAATTAAGCCCGTTAGTATATGGCAATTTTGTTGTAGTGTTCTTCAATGGTCCATTGCACTTCTCGCTTAGCTACTCTCCCATTTTCACTATCCATCATTAGTGGTTCCCTCCAATAAGAACAACACGCCAAGCCTTCTCACCAATGGATTTAATATAAGCTTTTATGCAAGTTTTTTAATAAGCATAATGGCCAAATTTCCAACATCAGGGGACATGAGGTAGATGATCCTTTTATAGTTTGAATCTATCAACACAAGGGTTCTCCACTAGCTACATTAAGTGACAAGCTGTGATACTAATTGTTGGCCCGAACAATTGTTGAAATTAGGCTATGTGCTTGGAGGAAGTAGATAAAGGAGTGGACACTCCATCCTTTCCATATTTTTCAACATTATTTATACTGATAAATCTTAATTTTAATGGGTATATAATTGTAACACTAATTAAATTATAACTGTTTTAAAATAAAATATTATTAATAATTAATATACTCAATTGTGTAGTTTAAACCAATAAAAACTCTTTATACAAAAAAATTATTGATACTATTTTATCTATTATTTTTTATAAAAATTTTCATCTACTGTTCTTAAGTGTGAAAAAAAAGTTATTTAGAACAAAACTTATTTATTTAATGTCAGATTAGTAATTAAATGAATATCAAAAGGTATTCTTGTCAATTTAAAAAATTTGCCAAACTCATGTTTTTTTTATATTATATATATTATAAATATATGCATATTAAATCTTAAATAAATTGGAATATTTAATTATATCCACAAATTAGATGTACCACAAATATAATTATATTATTAATTTTTTTTATAAAGGTAATGGATATTCAGGGATCCAACTTGAAATTAGTGTAAAATGAAACTTAAAACACAATTTTTTTGCTACTCATGTGTGGTTTAATTGGCAATTATATTATTAAAATAAATAATATATTCTCATTTAGTTGTCTTGTTTAATTGCTATTGTCACCCTAATTTTTTTCTCACATTTATAGGAATTTAATTTTTACTAAGTGTTAATCTTTATAAGCACAAGTATAGTAAAAATGATAGGTAATGTATATTTTCATCGTTTAGAATTAGAATATATTCAAACTTAGATTAGAATAAATTTAAATAATATAAATTAATAGTGAGATTTAAATCTAAAATAACTTAGCAAAGAATCCACACGTGACATTTGCATATGATGGCACTCGAACTTGGGCTATCAAAATCCAAAAACCTTAACCTTTTTTTGGGTATCTTCCATGTACTGTTTAGCATTCATAACTGCCATTTTTAATAATTTCGTTTTCAAAGTTTAAACTTGCATTTTTTTTGAAGTATAACGTATAATGCACTTTATCATTACACTCAACACTTATTATCTCAAGACCTTAATCTTGGGCGATATTATTTACGAAAATAATGTTTTTAATAAAAAAAAATTTTAAATAATTTTGTTTGACTAAATTGAGGGCGAAAGTCATTTATATAATTTAAGATAACAAAAAAGCATGCCTTTAAAACGAAAACTTGTTTTAATAAAAAGAAAGAAAACTAGAAATTTGCCTAGCTATATAGATACTATAGGGTATCCTAGGGAAGATGGGTGGATTTGTTTTTGTTTTTTCATATCACATTCTCCTTTGTTTTATGTAATATTTTAATCAAGCAGAAGAATCTCTGACCTTTTTTATTTAATAATTTAAAATAAGTCGCAAATAGCATCTAATTAATTATAACCAATATATTATTGAATGAAACAAACTAGTTAAGCTTGAAAAATAAATTCCAGAATTTTTTAAAATCTTAGTATATAATTAAAATAGTATTTTAATTAACATTTCGTATCATAATCAATGTTGCATGCATGAAAACAAAGAGTGACAAAATCAACATTTCCAATCCAAATACAATAAGGGACAAAATCACATTCAAGCTTTTTTTAAAAAAAAAGAATATTAATCTGTTTTCATTAATTTTTAAATTGGATATTAGCTGATATAGTTATTTAAAAAAAAAATTGGTGAGCTTTCCTAAGCTCTGTATTTATCACAGAAATCAATATTTTTAATTAAGCAACAATGTCCAAAAACCCTAACTTTGACTAATTGGGTTTTTGAACTTTGAAACTCTCTTCAAATTCCAGATTTCATCTCTTTGATTAGTTTTTAAGCAAAGAAAAAGAACCCATTTTTATTCACCAAAGATGTTGCATATAAGGTTCATAGATATAATACTTTGGGTTTTCTTAGTTTTATATACCCTCAAGAACTCCTCAATGCATGCTCATCAAGGTATATATATATATTAATTGGTATAACTTTTATCTTTTAGATCACTCTTGGTTAAGATTATCATGTTATTTCAATTTTTGTTGTAGGTGATGAAAGTAAAGAATATGTTGTATCTGTTCGAAAGGTTGGGTTTCGAATCTTAGTATCTACAATCCTATTACGATATCTTTTGTATTAAAAAGATTATATATATATTTTATGCAGGAATTTGATGAGGGTTTTAGAGGAAGGAAAATGGGAGGACATGAAGTAGGTGTGGATTCAAAGAATTCAGGTGCAAATTACAGCTATGATGGCAAATGTAAAACATGGGATCATGAAACTAAGGTTGAAAGAGATGATTTTGTAGCTTTTGGTGATGATTATGGTGGCCCTAAACGTCACCCTCCTGAGCATAACTGAGTAAAAAAAAAATTTAAAGGCATGCAAATGCAGCACTTAGATCCCTTTTTTTTTTGTATGTTTATAAGCTAGGTAGATTTTAGGGACATTAAGATATTGTGTGAATATCTAATGACATGTATGTAAAGAAAAAAAATTGTGTTCTTATAAAAAGGGATGTTTTTGGGGCTTGAAATGGTTTGAGAAATGAATACAACTTTCGTCTAGTACTTATATGTTACAGGTTTAAATTCTTTCATCCCCTTCTCTTCTGATATTGTATTTAAGCAATGTTCATTAGAAATGTTGTGTATTTGAATGCAGGTGGGAATAATGATGCTGAAATTATGTCCACCCAAAAATTTCACGATCAAGCAAGTAATCAGGTTCTCTTTCTCTCAAGTGTTTATATAATTATTCATTATTGGGTAAATTACACTCAAGATTATTAAATTATTAGTAAGTTTAAATTTTGGTTACTCAACTTCAAAAGGTTATAAGATGGTCATTGAACTATTCGCAAGTTTTCATTTAAGTAATTGGGTTGTTAAAATCGTTGTTGTATGGCCTTATCCTACACCAATCAAAAGCTCCCCTTCCCCTTCTCTTTTACAACTCAGTTTTTCCATGAAACAACTTTAAACATTATGAATCTTCAGACTAAAATCCAAACAATTGTCCCTCAGACACTGACTATTAGATTGATTTAGATCCAAGGTATATTCTTCTACTCATTGATGGATACTGATCCACCATACTGGTCGCCAAATTGTAACTTGGAGCTCGCCAGCTAGTCCTAAAAAAAAAAACTTAACAGTCCAATGACTTAAATAAAAACTTTCGAATAGTTTAGTGACCATTTTGTATCTTTTTGAAGTTGAGTCATTGAAACGTAAACTTACTAAAAGTTTAATAACCTTGGGTATAGTTTACTCTTCTATATATTGCTAGTGGAATAATAAATTAGGTTAAATTATGAGTTTGATCCCTCTGTTTTTGCTCAACATTTTGATCCTTCTATTCTAACAAAATCCAGGATTTAGTCTCTCTCTCTCTCTATATTTGATAGTTGTTGAGGGGATTTTGACCACTCGGAGAGAAATGACCCTTCAATAGGGTGGATGGGGTTTACGGAGGGAGAGTGCCACCTACCAAGTAAATCTCAACAATTGCTATTTGTGGGATTTGAATCCATGCCCTTATATTGCATTGTTGAGTAAGGAGGATACCATTTGTCCTACTTTTATGATGTCATTAGTTAGTTCAATAATTAAGACCACTAATTATTCTATTTTAAATATTGACATGAAATTTTCTTAAAAACACCCATTCCAACAAAAAAAAATACATATTCACATGATACAGTGGAAAGGGTATTTAAAAAAAATTACGTAACATTATAAGCAAAATATTTAATGTTGTTATTAGTTTATTTAGACCAATAAATGACATTCTAAAAGTAGATGAATTAAATTATGCCAAAAAATATAATAAATAAATAAATATCAAATATGAGCATAATAGAGGGATCAAAATCATAATTTGACCTCAAAAACTACAATATCAATCATTAATATGTTCTCTTAGTACGTGCAGGTTGAAGGGCACTCTAAAGCAAAACCCAACTTGAAGAATATTTCTTCAAGGCGTGATAATGATGAACCCACAGTCATGGGCAACACAATTGAATCAAAAAGGCTATCCGAGGCAGATGCTAAAGAAGTTATAAACTTGATGAATAAAGATTACAAAGGATTCGACCAACCTCGACAAAAGCCACCCATCAACAATCATGTACCAAAACATTGATTAAAGTTTCTTGTTTTGTAATTGTAACCTTTGGGCTATGTTTTTTTTTGGGGCTCACAATTTTGCATCTCAACATTGAAGTGAAGTCACTTTAACCTACCTTCATATATATAAATATATATAGAAATGGTGATGTATATTGTTCATTTCAAGAATACAAAGCAAAGATGAAAGCATAGCACTATTAAAAAGTTAGGCATCATTGATCAACTTACCATTAAACATTATCTCATTGCGAAAGAGCCAAATGAACCAAACTAGGCAAGACATAGATTCAAACAAGCTTTAAACCAAGCCATAAGAAACTCAAAAGGCTCCCCTAAAGAGCACAAGATGAATACCAAACTGATTGGTAGGAGAGTTGTTAACTAAGTGTCTCTTTAGTCATTCAACTTACAAAGGTTACAAAATGATCATTGAACTATTCAAAAGTTTTCATTTAAGTCATTGGGCTGTTAAGATTGTTGTTATATTTCCTTCTTTGTTCGCACTGCCTCACTTATTGAAAACTCTCATTCCCATTCTCTTCTATAATTTAGTTTATTTTTCATGAAACAACTTTGAACGTCATGAATCTATGAACCAAAATCCAAACAACTTTCTTCTTCAATCTCAAACACTAACCATCAGATTGACTAGGATCTAAGGTTTGTTTTTCTACTTGTTGATGGGTATGATCCACTGTATTGATTGTCGAATTGTCAGTTGGAGTTCACTAGCCAAACTTTTTTTTGTTAAAAAAAACTTAACAATTCAGCAACTCAAATAAAAACTTTCGACTAGTTCAATGACTTAAATGAAAACTTTCGAGTAGTTCAACGATCATTTTGTTACTTTTTGAAGTCGAGTGACCAAAACATAAACTTAGTAATAGTTTAGTGACTTTAGGTGTAGTTTACCCTTAATTTAGTTATATGAAGAGGACATTACAACTCTATTTTTTTTAAAATCTATAATCTATTTAAATTTGTAATTTTTTGAATAAATGAAAGCTTCATCTCGATATAAATTGAAAAGCTTGGGAATAAAGTTGTCAATACTAATAGATTATACCTATCCATAATGATCACTTTTCGAATCATTTTTAGCCATTCATATCTAAATTTGAAGTAGCAATATATATTTTTGGTCGGTTAAACTAGCTTTTAGATGACAGATTCTTTGCCAACCATTCCTCCCAATTGACATACTTGGAACGGCGATTAACTATGTTGCAACCAATGTCTTCCCACCATTATTTTTGCTACATCGCATTCCATTAAAAGATGTTCCATTGTTTTAACATGGTTGTGACATAGAGGATAGTCACTAAGAACTTCAATTCCTCTATCCATAAGAAATTTCCTTGTGGGGAGGGCTTTTAGTCCTCATTTTTGAAGAAAGAATTTGATCTTAGGTAGAAGTTTGGATTTTCAAATGTCTTCCCATCACACCCTCATTTCCTCTAGTTGTTGTCTTGGCTCGTCTAGTAGCAATTTCGTATGACCATTGAAGTGAGAAGAATTTTGATTGAAAGGGGCTTCAACACATGGTGTTCAAATTACTTCTAGTTAGCAAAATTGGAGTTCTCGCTAGTGACTTGGTCATAGTATTGGGCATATCGAAAGATAAGCATTCCCTTCGCTGATTTATCCATCTTTCTCTTACTTTGTAGAATGACTAGTAATCTTCAATATAGTTCAAAGGGCTCACTACTAGTTTCCTTATAAGTCCGAACCCTAACCAGTTGTCTGACCAAAAGTTAATCATTTTTTCATTCTTCATTACCCACCTAATTCCTTTCTCGATGATGTGACTAACTTTTATTAGGCCATTCCAAATGATGGAAACTTATCGCTTCTTCGTATTTCTTCTAACTGTGTATTTCACAAGTAGCATTTTTGCAAAAATGTATCATTTTCTTCTATGATTCTCTATCTGAGTTTGGCTATTTGGGTTTGGTTCCTGTATCTCGTAATTCTCAAGCCTAAGCCTCCTTCCTTTTTCGATCTCACCACCTTCTCCTAACTCACCAAGTGCATCTTTTTCAACTATTCCTTTCCCGCCCAAAGGAAGTTTCAGTTAATGCGATCAAGTTACTTTTAGGTGCTCGTTGGAAACATTTGAAATAGTATGAAGTATGTTGGTATGGTTGCGGTCGTTGATTGAACAAGGGTCAGTCTTTCCGCCAGTGAGAGAATATTTGCTTTCTAGGGAATAAGTTTATTTCAGACTTTATCAATAATGAATCTTTTGGTGATCCATTTGGAGTGGATCAGAAAGCTCAAATAGAAACCGGGTCTAATGTTTCCTTAATGGAATGAATTGAGTTTTTCTTAGACTTATCAATGAGTATCATATCGTCCGCAAAAAATAGACGAGATAGAGGTGTCCGCCCCTTGAAGCACTGATTGGTTGCCAGCTCTTATTTTCCACTAGTTGAAGAATATGAATATTAAGAAATTCCATACATAGAATGAAGAAGTTTGGTGAGAGCAAATCTCCTTGTCTAGTTCCTTTAAAAGGTTGGAATTTCTTCAAATTTGAGCAATTAAGTAGTACTAATGTAGATGTGGATGTTATACAGTGCATGATGAGGTCGATCCAACACCATAAGAAGTTAAAGTAATGTAGTACTCTTCTGATGAAGCTCCATTCAAGTTTGTCGTAAGCTTTCTCCAAGTCCAGCTTAATGACCATAGCCCTTCGCCCCCTTCGTGTATTTAAAGGAGTGCATGGCTTCTTGAAAAATTATTGCATTATCATAGGTATGCCTTCTAGGAGGAAGCTTTTTTAATATGGGGAAATTATCCTCTAGAGGATCGGTCTTATTCTCGTGACTATGATTTTGGTGATCATATTATAAGTTGCATTTTATAGGCTAATAGGTCTAAATTGGTGATTGAGGTTACCAATTTTGAATTTGGTATTAGGGCGATGGTTGTGTCATTAAGGCCCTCAGAATTTTTTGCCTAAATAATTGTTTTTTTATTAGTCTCAATCTTGATTTTTATATTGTACCAACATCTCTGGTAGAAGAAAGGGTGTAACTTGTAACGTCCTTAACCCACCTAGACACTATGGCTAGATTGAGAAGGCTACATTAGCCACTGGAATGGCTAAACTATCCTACTAATACTTTTAACAACCTTATGCCGACTTATTTTAGGAAAGTCGTGTTTGTTACTTTGAGTTAGGTTAAACATTCATTTATTAGGTTGTATGTACTTTAGACTTCATTTTATTGTTATTAGTGACGTTTTTAAAAAATCATTTGCTTTGTTGCTTTACTTTGTAAAAACTCAATGTAATCTAATGCAGCGGAAAATATTTGATTGAGTGCAAATTAGAAACTTAAAATTAGAAACTTAAAATTAGAATCCAAAACCAATAAATAAATTATTAAAAATACTTATTTAAAAACAATCTAATGTCTGAGGTGATACTCTATGCACTGGGTCCAGTCCTAGTTTCGAGGTTTAACTAAAAATTTAAACATTATGGGGGAGTGAGCTTATGAAATTTCAGTGTGAGTAAGAGTTATTTAAGCAAACATATAACATTACAGTAAGACGTAGGGACATCAATAGATCGACCATAATAAATAGAGCAATTTATCAATCAGTGCATATATGCATTAACCAAAAGACCATAAGGTCATCTCAGGGAGTTCATATCAATAAGAGTTCATATTAAACAATAACAATTGACATAATGAAGAATGGGCATGGTATGATGCAATGTAAAAGGTTCCTACCCAACGATTCGCTACACACCACGAGTTCTCTAGAACTTATATACCGAACTCCAAAATAGTAAGGGCTTAAGCCCGTTGTGGTAAAAGCCACCAATAACAGTATGCAGATAAAACTACCGATAAAGATGCAGACAAGCTGTCAGTAAAATGCAATAAATCATCCAATCTCCTCAAATCTTCAAGGCAGAGCACTGAAAATAGTATTGCGGAATTTAAATGCTTTCGTATCTCCACAGAACTCCTCCATCAACCATAAATACCCAACTCATGCAAATGAAAAATGACATACAATCAGTGAGCAATTCATGCTATCAAAATCAACTTCGATACAATGGCATGCTTAACATGCATATCAATAATCAGTGTTGGTGTATGCCTTGTATACTTTTCATTTAACAGTAATATTGACATTCATACATGCTTTCAATGACATATTCAATTTCAAATTTGCATATAGTCAATCAACCCATTTAACAATCTCACTGGTATGTGACATACAATAGAATCAAGTCATAGGAGTATACAATTGAACATGGTATGCCGAACATTATGCATGCATCCATTAACTAATATTCAAAATATATTATCATTTTAAAACATGTCATCCAAACAAACAATCATAAATAGCAATTTTGCATACAAACAATCCTAATAAGGGGCATAAACACTTAGTCAATATTTTAGGATATGTACCTTGCTCGGCAGCTTTTATTTCTCTTATTAGGCAATTCAGCCATGCCCGACCAACAAGCATATTTTATCAAATTATATTTTAAATTACCAATTTGCAACCAATTATGTAAAGTTAGGATCCACACCTTATTTCACAACTCGCAGCACTACTCCTTAAAAATCTGCACTTCCACACATTAAACGAACGCTAATCCAAAAACAACATTAAAATTTTAATTTTACACTTAAGAATAATTTTGAAACACCCTTAAAGGTTCGGCCAAAATAGTGTTTCAATAAAGAATTTTTAGATTCGCAAAACCGATCAATCTTACACTGAAACAATGCCTAGCGAGAGTGCAAATACGTTCCATTTTTTATTGCTAGTCCAGGATGTTACGATAAGCACCTATGATCAATTTCAAATAAAAAACCAGTAATTAAACATTACTAAAAAGCCTTAAAAATATTCGGTCAAATTAGCAACTTTAACAAAATTAGTATGGCACTAGTTTTCGCAAAATTTTGCACTTACGCTACCCGTTAACTACTTTCAAAATGTCAAACGAATGGGATCGAATATACCTAAAAATGACACAATTAAATGATTATTAGAAGTGTAACACCACTAATCCCTATCCATCGCCAGAATAGGGTCACGGAGCATTACCAAAGTTTACATCAATTATAGAAAATTTCATATCATTTACTATTCATATTGTCCCTTAAATGGACCCTCGAGGTCAAAAATATGCATTTAGATCAAATCGGGACTAAATTAGAAACTCGAAGAATTTTTTGTGAAATTTTAAATTTTTTCTTAGGTGCAGGGGACACACGCCCATGTGGTCAGGCCATGTGAGCAAGTGACACGCCCACGTCCCAGACCATGTGGGGATTCGATGTGAGGCACACGGCTGTATCCCAGCCCGTGTCCATGCTAGTGTAACTCTCTGACTTGGGTCACACGGTCATCCACATGATCGTGTGCTAGGCCGTCTGGAAAAAATTAATTTTCAAAAATTATGTGTAGGGGTCACATAGCTAAGTCACACGCCCGTGTGCTAGGCCGTGTGTCACACACGGCTGAGACTTACGCTTGTGTCTCTGCCTGTGCGAAAATACCTAGGCATTTTGTTTCATAATTTATAGGATGCAGGGGACACACGGCCAAACCACACGCCCGTGCGCATGACAGTGTGTCATACACGGTTGAGACACACGACCGTGTGTCTACCCGTGCAGACGAAAATAGGCTATTTTCAAAGTCACTTTTCTCACCTAAATTTTTTCTTCAACCTACAACAACACTTGAATACATTCACCAACCAATTTAAGACATTAAAACCAAGCCCAAAACCATTCTTGTGCATGATATATAATCACATGTATTTTAAGTATTCAAACTTACCTATTTGTATAATCATATAAGTTTGTCAAAATTCAATCTATCATACCAAGCACATATTTATTAAACATGATATAACCTCCTACATATACATCAAACATACCATCACTAGCCATTCCAATGGCTAGTTACAACCAACTAGTTACAACCAATCTATCAAAATTTTCCATGAATTCAACATCTTTTCAATTTAATCCATAAATAATTTTTTTTAAATTCTTTAATAAAACACTTTTAAATATCTATTAACACTTCAAATTCACCATCTAATAACTGAAATCATATAAAATCATCAATGGTGACTCCCAAAATTTTCAATAAAATCAAAAACCAAGGTAAAGGTTACTTGGACCTAATTGTAACAATCACAAAAACATAAAATTTTTAAGAAACGGGTGAGGATTTGAATTACATAAAGAAAAAATTGAAAAACAAGCTTAAACCCTCTTCAATGTTTATTTTTTGAACTGAAAATGATGATGATTTCTCTAGAATTCTTTAATTTCTCATTTATTTCATTAAATTTGGCAAAATTTCCAATTTTGCCCTTAGTTCGCACCATTTTGTCATCTATATGCTTTTGGCATATTTATGCCTTAAATCCCTCCTTATTTATTAGTTAAGCTATTTAATCACCATTTCTTTTAATTAGCAAGTTTTACACCTTTTTTAAATTTAGTCCTTTTTAACAAATTAGATGTGTAATCGATAAAATTTCTTAACGAAAATTTCATATAAAATTCCTATCATACCATAGACTATAAAATTATATTAAAATAAATTTTCTTCTGACCTCAGATTTGTGGTCTCGAAACTACTATTCTGATTTCACTAAAAACGAAATGTTACAACTCTCCCCTTTAAAGAATTTTCACCTTTGAAAATCTTACTAGTAAATAGGTTTGGATATTGCTTTCTCATTGTTTCCTCCTGTTCTCAGGCAGCTTCTTCTATCCCGTGCCGTTGCCAATGAAATTTTACTAATGCCACCTTTTTATTTCTCAATTCTTTTGTCTCCCGTGCCAGAATTTTGATCGGTTCCTCACTATAAGTCATGTCAGGCTGAATCTAAACTTCTGTCGGAGAAATAACATGTGAAGGATCTGATTGATACCGTCGCAACATAGAAACGTGGAAATATTATAGATTTTATCAAGCTCTAGTGGTAATGCTAATCAATACGCAACAGGTCTGATTCTTTCAATGATCTTATATGGTCTGATGAACCGTGAGCTCAGTTTTCATTTACGGTCAAACTGAAAAACTTTCTTCCAAGATGATACCTTCAAAAATACCTTATCACCAACTTGAAATTCTATCTCTTTTCGTTTAAGATCAGCATAAGACTTTTAACGATCAGAGAATGCTTTCAAACTATCCCGAATTACCTTTACCTTTTCTTCAGTTTCTCAGATTAAATCAACTCCGTGTATCTTTTTCTCACTAAGCTCAGTCCAATACAACGAAGTTCTACCTTTACAACCATACAAAGCCTCATACGATGCCATTTTAATGCTGAACTGATAACTATTATTGTATGCAAATTCAACTAAAGGCAGATACTTTTCCCAATTACCTTCAAATTCCAAAACACAACAACAGAGCATATCCTCTAAAATTTGTATTACACATCCGGATTAGCCATCAGTCTGAGGATGAAACGCGGTACTAAAATGTAGCTTTGTACCTAGAGCTTCTTGCAACTTGTTCCAGAATCGAAATGTGAATCGTGGATCTCTATCTGAAAAAATAGAAATCGGCACTTCATGCAATCTGACAATCTCAGAAACAGATAACTCTACTAATATGTCCAGGGAGAAATCCATACGTACTAGAATAAAGTGTACAGACTTTGTCAAACGATCAACGATTAACCAAATAACATCTTTCTTTTTCGGAGATAAGGGTAATCCCGACACAAATTCCATGGTAATTCTTTCCCATTTCCATTCCAGTATCGTAATTGCCTGTAATAATCTCAAAGGCACCTGATGTTCAACTTTAACTTGCTGACATATCAAACATTTAGATACAAATTTAGAAATATTCATTCTTGGTCACCAGTACATCTATTTCAAATCATTATACATTTTATTGCTCCTCGGATGAACAGACATAGTACAACTATGAGCTTCGTGTAGAATCTTATGTATTAGCTCCAAATTCCTAGGCACACATGCTCGGCCCCTGAACATAAGGAAATCACCAGATCCAATCTGAAATTCTGAATCAGAAATTGACTCACATTATACACGTTTAGCTTGTAATTTATGATCATTTTTCTGAACTTCACAAATCTGTTGTAGATAAGTCGGTTTAACTTTTAACTCAACTAGAAATGAATCATCATCAGGCAATGGCAATCGAGTATTTAGTCCTCGCAAAGAAAACAGAGACTTTCTACTCAAAGCATCTGCAACCACATTGGCTTTTCCCGGATGATAATCGATAACCAGATCATAATCTTTTAATAATTCGAGCCACTTGCGTTGTCTCAAATTCAAGTCTTTTTGTAACATCAGATACTTCAAGCTTTTATGATCGGTGAATATGTGACATTTTTCACCAAACAGATAGTGTTGCCAAATTTTTAATACAAAAATAATGGTTGCCAATTCTAAATCATGTATTGGGTAATTCTTTTTACGTAGTTTTAACTATCTAGAGGCATAGGCTATTACTTTACCTTCTTGCATCAAGACACAGCTCAAACCATTCAATGATGCATCACTGTAAATTACAAATTCTTTACCCGATTCAGGTTGAACTAGTACATATGCTTCTGTCAATAAAGCTTTGAATGCGTCAAAACTTTGGTAGCATTTATCAGTCCACTCAAACTTTATATATTTCTGCAACAATCGTTTCATCGAGAAGCTATCATCGAAAATTCTTTTACAAATCTCCGATAATAATCGGCTAATCCTAGAAAACTTCTGACTTCAGACACATTTTTTGGTGGTTTCCAATTAACAATGGCTAAAATTTTATTCGGATCCACCCTGATACCTTTTGCAGATACTATATGTCCAATAAACCGACTTCCCAAAGCCAAAATTCACATTTACTAAATTTGGCATACACTTGTTTCTCATGCAAAGTTTGCAGTACAATTCTCAAATGATCAGCATGTTCATTTTCATTCCAAGAATATACCAAGATATTATCAATGAATACCACCACAAATCTATCCAAGTATGGTCTAAAAATTCTGTTCATTAGATCCATAAATACTGCAAGTGCATTTGTTAAGCCAAATGGCATTACAAGAAACTCATAATGCCCATACTTGGTTCTAAAGGTTGTCTTTGGCACATCTGACTCTTTCACCGGTAGCTGATAGTAACTGAAATAAAGATCAATCTTTGAAAATACAGTGACACCTTTTAACTGATCAAACAAGTCATCAATATGAGGTAGCGGATACTTGTTCTTTATTGTAACTTTGTTGAGCTGTCGATAGTCAATACATAATCTCAATGACTCATCTTTCTTTCTAACAAATAGAATTGGTGTACTCCAAGGTGAAAAAATAGGTCGAGCAAATCCTCTCCTCTGTTAGTTAATTCTTGCAACTGTGCTTTCAACTCTTTTAACTCTGTAGGGGTCATTCTGTAAGGTGCTATAGATATAAGAGTTGTCCCCAGAACAAGATCAATAGAAAATTCCACCTCTCTGACCGGCAATAATCCGGGTAATTCTCTAGAAACACATCAGGAAACTCATAAACAACCGGCACTGAATTAATTTTTGATTCAGATACTTTAGTGTCCAACACATATGCAAGATAGACATCATACCCTTTTCTGATATATTTCTGTGCTGACACGGCTGATATCACATTAGACAACTCATCCAGTTTATCAGATTCAATACGGAGCAATTCACCATTCTAACATTTTAATACAATATGCTTCTATTTATAATTTACCATTGCATCATGCTGAGTTAGCCAGTCCATTCCCAGAATTAAATTAAATTCATCATATGGAAACAACATCAAATTAGCCGAGAAAAACAATAAACCCGTACCATTAACGGACAATTTTTACAAATTTTATCTACCATCACAAACTTGCCCAATGGGTTTGAAACTTTAACCACGAATTCAGTGGACTCAATAGGTAAATTTTTAACAGATACTAAATTCGTAAATATGCATGAATGTGTTGAACCAGGATCAATCAAAGTAGTAATATCAGTATCAAGAAGAGAAAAAGTACCAATAATAACGTCAGGTGCAGAAGCATCTTCACGTGTACGTATAGCATATGTCATTGCCGGTGCTCGTGCTTCAAGTTTGATAGTTGAATCTTTTGTCACTCTTCAACTACCACTAACATTACTGGGGTTACGAGGTGGTCTACCTCTTGAAGTAGGATTGTTTGAATTTGAAGTCTGAACAGTATCTTTTCCAGTCCTTTGTGGGCAGTCTCGGAGATAATGATCAAGAGAACCTTATCTAAAGCATGCCCCGCTTCTCATGCGGCATTCCTTAAAATGCAACTTATTACAATGTTTGCATCTAGGTTTGAGATTACCAACAATTCTTACACTTGCTGCGGATGGAGCCGGAGATCTAGGATTAAAGCGTTGAAAGCCTCAGTCTCTCCCAGAATACCCCACAAATGTGGTAGAGTGATCATGATGTTTCTTTGATTTATTTGAAGCCGACAATTGTGACTTGCCCATAAATCTTGTACTCAGAGTCTGAGCTTCTATCTCTGCTTGCTTATTTTCTTTGCTTAGCTCCTCAACTTTATGTGCCCGATCAACTAACACCACAAATTCCTTTAATTCCAGAATTCCAACCAATAACTTAATGTCTTCATTTAATCCTTCTTCAAAATGTTTACACATGGCAACTTCAGTCGGAATACACTCTCTAGCATACTTGCTTAATCTAAAAAATTCTCGTTCGTATTTAGATACTGTCATATTTCCCTGTTTAAGCTCTAAAAATTATTTTCTTTTTTGATCCAAAAATCTTTGACTAATATACTTCTTTCTGAATTCTGTTTGTAAAAATTCTCATGTAACATTTTCCTTCGATACAACAGAAACTAGAGTATTCCACCACTGATAAGCTGAGTCTTTCAATAGTGATACTGTACATTTCAGACACTCAGTCGATGTACATGATAATTCATCTAAAACCTGGTATTCTCTAACCAAAATTCTACCCTCTCTGGATTGTCCTCAGCAGTAGCCCTAAATTCCTCCACACCATATTTACAAATTTTATCTACTGGAGGCTTACCAGTTCTAACAGATTCTGTACCTTGTGGAATATCAGGAACTGGTTGAAGAAAAGGAGGGGGAGGTTGTTGTACAACATGATTTGTTCTAAAAATTTCAGTGAACCATTCGTTCATTATTTGAAAGAAGGTTTCTTTAGCCTTCTCACCTCGACCCTCAGATATGGGCCTTTTACGACTGAAAGTAACTCTTTGGACTGAAGCTTGAGCATTACTCTCAGCTTCCTCGAGTTCAGCTCGGTTGAATGATATTACTATATGAAAAACATGTTTAAAATGGTTAGGAGATATCACACTATCATAATTTATATAATGGCATGTATAGCTAAACTCGTACTTACTAGGCTAGTCTAAGAGTCGGCTAAACCGTAACTCTGATGCTAATAAATGTAACACCCTTAATCTCTATCCGTCAGCAGAACAGGGTCACGGAGCATTACCAAAATTTACAGATCAATTATAAAAAAAATTCATATTGTTTACTATTCATTTTCAAAATCATTTATATTGTCCCTTAAATGGGCCATCGAGGCCTAAAATATGTATTTAGATCAAATCGGGACTAAACTGAAAACTCAAAGAATTTTTCGCGAAATTTTAAAATTTTTCTTAGGTGCAGGGGACACAGGCTCGTGTGGCCAGGCCGTGTGACAGACCCATGTCCTAGACCATGTGGGCATTTGATTTAAGGCACAGGGACGTGTCCCAGCCCGTGTTCATGCCTGTGTAACTCTCTAACTTAGGTCACACGGTCATCCACACAACTGTGTGCTAGGCTGAGTGGACAATTTAATTTTCAAAAATTAGGTGAAGGGGTTGCACAACCAAGTCACATGCCCGTGAGGCTGTGTGTCATTGGTCATTCCAATGGCTAGTTACAACCAACTATATATATATGCCATCATTGGCCAACTTAATCTATACATGCCATTATACCAAAATAAGTTTGCTATGTATACCAAAACGAGCTGAAGGATAGTGTGACGTTGCTCTAACCACGTCCAACCTTCACGAGCTTCCAAGTACTATAAAATAGAGAAAAGAAAACCGAGTAAGCATTTAATGCTTAGTAAGTTCGTATAACAAGAATTTAAATTACCAATCATGTTCATTTAAAATAAGCATACATAGCACACCCAAATCAATGTAATCAATAACCTAAACACATATACATCTTTATCAAACATGTTAGCATTGTAATTTATATAGATACCAAGAAATATAGATGAGCTCATCAATATTCCATTTCCATGTACATACATTTATCACTTCTAGTTTCCAATGAACATGTACATATCACATTTTTGTATATCAAGTATTTCTCATAGTCACTCATCTTGAATTCATATCATTCATGCTAGAACTTTACCCGTTAAATCATTTTAAAATATCGATGGATACATGGGCAGTACACACGAAGTATACAATATGGTAAATTCATCAACTCATATCCGGGAGTCTTATAAAAGCACATAAATGGGAAGCTTATCCGAGCTAAGCAAGAAGCTCATAAGAGCTGTATTCGAGAAGCTCATGCTAGCCTATAACAGGTAGCTCTAAAGAGTCATTAACCGGGGAGCTCCAGATAGCCATATATTGGGAAGTTCAAGCGAGCCATATTAGGAAGCTCTGGAGAGCCATTAATCAGGAAGCTCACAAAGAGCCTTTAATCGGGAAGCTCAGAAGAGCTAAGGTGTGCCTACAACACATGTAGGATCACAGCCTATCGAGATACTCCGAAGAGCTATAATAGGAAGCTCTCAATAACCATATTTAACAGGAAGCTCATGGGAGCTAATAATGAGATGTTCTTTCGAGCTATGGTGTATCTTATCGATTTTCACGTATTCAAACGAGATTTAATATTTACCGGACATTATTGGATTTTATGATTAATTTTATAGACATACCAATTTCACAATTCAGCATTCATAAATACAACATTTAATTCAATTATGTAATATACAAAATCTAGTTACACGAACTTACCTCGACACTTGCTCGTGTACGAAAATCTACTAATCTGATACTTTTTGTTTTCCTCGATCCAATTCTGTACTAGGTCTATCTAGATTTATATGAGTAAATTTAACATGAATTCAATACACTTCATATTCAATTCAATCAATTTACATCCTAGAAAAAATTATCATTTTGCCCCTATACTTTTTAATTAATTCCAATTTCGTCCGTAGACTTGGAAGATGAAATTCATGATATTTAATCTTCATTCCAAGCCTAGAAATTTCATACATAATAATAAAAATCCCATGAATTCCATAAAATTTAAAATTTTCCATGAATTCAACATCTTTTCAATTTAATCCATAAATAATGTTTTCTTCAAAATTCTTTAATAAAACACTTCTAAATGACTATTAACACTTCAAATTCATCATCTAATAACTGAAATCATATAAACTCAACAATGGTAACTACCAAAATTTTCAATAAAATCAAAAACCAAGGTAAAGGTTACTTGGACCTAATTGTAACAATCACAAAAACATAAAATTTTCAAGAAACGGATTTGACTTACATAAAGAAAAAAATTGACAAAACCAGCTTAAACCCTCTTCAATGTCTATTCTTATAATTCAAAATGATGATGATTTCTCTAGAATTCTTTAATTTCTCATTTATTTCATTAAATTTGGTAAAATTTCCAATTTTGCCCTTAGTTCACACCATTTTGTCATCTTTTTAAGGCTTATGCCACCCCAGCCATATTCTTTTGGCATATTTATGCCTTAAATTCCCTCATTATTTATTAGTTAAGCTATTTAATCACCATTTCTTTGAATTAGCAAGTTTTGCACCTTTTTCAATTTAGTCTTTTTTAACGAATTAGACGTATAATCGATAAAATTTCTTAACAAAATTTTCATATGAAATTCCTATCATACCATAGACTATAAAATTATATTAAAATAAATTTTCTTATGACCTCGAATTTGTGGTCTCGAAACCAGTGTTCTGATTTCACTAAAACGAGCTGTTATAAGAAGAGTGGAATAGATTTATCTATTTGTTGGAAAAGGATGAAAAAAGCGATAAAAACAACAATATCTAAAGTGGTGTTTAAGGGGCGACACACCACTATGGACGGCACAAAGAGGGCTACTTTGGGGCGGCACAAGGAAAGAATTAAGGGGCTGATTAGGGATTGTATAAGACTTGAAAATTAGGGGAATAGAAGGCTTTGAACAACAAGTTAAATCATTATTTTATGGACATAAAATGGCAGCCACAAAAAGAGTTTTAAGAGGCAGCAAACACCCCAATGATGGTGGCTTAAGGGGCTGCTATGGGCAATCTTTATGGAACGTGTAAGGGCTGAAATGAGGCTTTTTTAACAGAAAAACAACACCAAAATTCCAGAATTAAATCAGTAAATAAAAAAATTAAAAAGAGAGAGGAAACAACCTTACACAAGGAAGAGAAAGAGGCGACAATGGTGATTTTAATGGCAACAATGTGGCCTATTTTTAAGTGAAGAAAACAACAGATCAGAGGTTGGAAAATAAATGGAAAAACAACAATAAGAAGGTGAAGAAAATGAACAACAAACCACCTTAAAGGGAGGAGAAGTGGATGACAAACATGGGTGCAAAAAACTAGGGTTTCTAGTGGCTCAATAGAGAAGAAGAAGAGAATTTTAAGAGAAATGGGAGAGGAAGAAGAGATGGATGAAAATAGCCAAAATAATAATGAAAAGCAGAAAAATTAAAGAAAAAGTTGTATTTATACGTAGGTTGGACGACATCAGTAAGGAGTGGGAGCAAAAATAGAAAAATTATTTATTTTGCAAATAAAGAGATTTAAACTCAAGTCTTTAAGCCAATAACACTCTCTCCTTACTTTCTCTTAACCATCAAGTCTTTACTCATTCTTGTTATAATTTTACAAACTTTAAATTAAAAAAATCAAAGTGTGACAAGTCTTGGTCTACTAATCTAATTTCTTCTAACCTGATTTTCGGGGTGTGACATAACCCATCATTCCCAATGGCTTTGAAAGAACCAAAGGTGTAATATCCCTAATTTACTACTAAGTTAGGAACAGTACAAAGTCGAACTAGGTATACTTGAGAATTTTAGAAATAGATAAAATAGGAATTTTGTAGTGTTTGTATAAAAAGTAGTTAGAGCCGATAGGAAATTAAAGATACTCTTGAAATAAGAGAAATAAATATGGGGTATTGGCTAAATTGTAAGAGAATAAAAAGTATTGAGGCAAAAATAAGAAAATTAAAAATTTTAAGTGATTGCATTGAATTGAAGGAAAAATGAGGAAGAGCTAGAAGTGAAATTTTACCAAAATAAAGTATGATTCATGGATGATATTGTATAGAAATTTGGAGGATTAAATGGTAAATACTCATATAAGATAATTATGAAAAATGTAATGATTAAGGACCAAATTGTGTAAAAATGTGATTGGTGGACAATTTTGATAATTATCATTTTAATTATTAATTAGTTAGATATTTTAATATAAAAGTTGAGCAAGATGAAGAATTCATTCATCTTTCCCCAACCTCCCACTCCACCATCCATTTTTCCATCCTTTCAATTATTACTTTTATTATCAAATAGGTCCTTTCCACCATTTTTAAGCCATTCCAAGCTTAATTCCTCCAATTTCTTTCATGAATCCTTCGTAAAATCATTAGAGAAGCTTGTTAGCCACCTTGATTTCATGAAAAGAGCATCCATAGTTGTCTTGGAGGAGAGAGAGAGAAAAAATAGGATTTGATTACAAGTGATTAAGGTAAGAATGATAAGTTTCTTCATGAAATTCATGTTAGTTTCATTTAAATAGCATAGATATGTTATTCGATTATGATTTTAACAAGTAAATGTTATATGTTTTGATATGGAAATGAAGAAAAAGAGAAGAAAAGTGAAGGATTGATTGGAGAAAAAGGAAAGGAAATAGCCAATGAGTGAAAGAAGAAGAAGATTTTCTACCCAAGCTTTGGTTGTAAGTACTTCAAAAATTCAATTTTATTTAATTATGACTTAGGTATAATTTATGTTAAATAGTTAATTGAATTATGAATATGTTAATATTAAGTGCAAGATTTATTAATGAGTAAAGGTAAGTATGATTTGAATTTTTATTATATGATAATTTGATTTGATATATTGAAATAATAGTAAAAAGAACTAAATTGTGAAGTGTACAAACTTGATGTAATAACTGAATTTTTGATCAATTGGACTACTATTCCGTATATCCTAAATGTTCTGTTTAGTTTACAATTGGCTATATCAATGAGATATGGTAAGAGAAAATTGTCAATGGATCCAATAAGTGATTCACGCCTTGTGAAATGATCCTTATTTATTAGTATTGGTTTTATGAAATTGTACAAATTCTAATGTTAGCTAAATCTTAAATAAAAAAGTTTAATTCTTGTAGTACTTACTAAGCTGTCATAAGCTTAACACATTATTTTCCAACGCATAGGTAAAAGTTAGATTTGAAGCGCTAGAGAGGAGGATCGACGTTGGCTCATATCATCACATCCCAAGCTTGGAAGAAAGTATGGTTTGATTATTTTGGTTTTAGCTATGGCATGTACATAGGTAAAGTTAATTTGTGAATATAAGTCTTTTGTTGGACCTAATTGTAGAACTTGAAAATCTTTGCTAACCTTATAAACTAAGCCTTATTTGAATGATTTTATGATGAATTATGTGTTCTTGAGATTGAAATTGAACTTATATGAATGATGTGTTGATTGAATTGGTAGAAATATGATATTTGAATAAGGCTATAGGTGATGAAAATTGAAGAAATGGAAAAATTTTAAAAACAGGGTGCACTTTGTGACGTCGAGATTAACACATTGTGATGACATAAATCAGTATGTGATGTCGCAATGTGGAACCCCCGACGTTGTGACATCAACCTTAAATTTTAGAAATTTTACAATTTAGTCCCTGATCAACCTTAGACTATTAAAAGAGATGTTGGAAGCTTGTATAAAATTTAGACATGTATTTGAATTATATTAGAAATGTTTAATGACCTTAATAAGTTGAATGAGTTGATGAAATGAATTGAAATTAATTGTCATTGCTTCGACAACAAATATAGCATTCTAATATCTTAACCTGACGATCGAGTCGGGTATGGGGGATGTTACAAAAGGACCACACAACTTTAGAGATTTTGGTCTTCGAAATTGGCGTGAAGAGGTAGTTCTATTCTTCAGTTGATAGGCTTGACCAAGGTGAAGCAGGGTTAGGTGGGATCAACGTTGACGTTGATTGGTTAGTGCAAAACAACTCCATAAAGTAGTTTTGAACCATGTTTTCAACTCCCTTTCTATTGAAGCAACAATATATTAGCTTTTTAGAAATTGATGTTTTGAAAGAAAAAAAAGTAGATATACATTGGTTTTCGAAAGGTTTTGAAGAATATATATTTGAAGTAACAACCATTTGAATAAAAGTAATCAATATATATTTGAAGTAACAACCGTTTGAATAAAATTAATCATTATGAATACTAAATTGAATAATTAATTCAAAACATAAGGTAGAACTAGAACATATGATCTCAAAATTGATGCAAAACAAAATCCTAATCAAGGTAGCAATAAGGGGCAGGCAAGGGCCCTAGTCCTCGTAAAATAGGAAAATGCTTTTTAGACCCTTCTAAAATCTATAAAATTATTAACTAGTACATGATAAACTTAAAATTTAGCCTCTCTTCAAAATGATAAAATTTTAATTTAATCATTTTAAAAACTATAAAATTATAAATTAGTATAATAATAAAATTACATTTTAAATGTTATAAAAAAATATAATTTAATTTTTCTTTGGAACTGATGCACATCCACTTTACCTCACTCTATTCCATTATTAATGTGCTTAATTGAAAATCCAATGGTGACAAAATTAAAAAAAATATTTAATATATTATCTGTTGAAGATTTTAAATAAGATTAAAAATATTTTTTTTTAAATGTAACATAAATATAAACTAATAAAAATACTTGATAATATTAATACAATTAAATTTTTTTTATTGAGAGTATATCACTGTATTACTTATCCATAATAATAATAATAATAAAGAAGTTGGGAATCCTTTTCCTTTTCATCTTTTCAGTGGATGTAAATTGATTAACCGAATAAAAGTAGACACGTGGCACCAAAATGTCCTTTTGCTAATGGAAACCACCCTTTGAATCTTTTCTTTTTAAATTTTAAGCATAAATTCTTCCTGTCCTTTTTCATTTGTGTGTCTCTTTCAATCGTTAAGTGATTAAACTTGATTTGGATGTTTGATATTATAATTAAGAAAATAATTTGTTTTTGGGGTCATGGGTTCGGTTAACTAAAACTAATTTAGATGGGAAAAGATAAGAATACCTCTAATTCAGTTTACAAAAATAAAATATATTATTTTGAATGTATTTTTATATAATAAAATAGAATGTAAGATTTGAACTCATGCCTCCTTAATTTTTTGACATTTATGTTTAAAATTAGCTTAAATTAAATGCATTACAAATAAATGGGACTAGTAATATCCCATTTAACCAAAACACGAAATATAAGGACTTAGATAAAATTTGACGAAAATATTTTAAAAGTTAAAAGTGATAAAATAAGCTTTTGATTTCTTCACTATATCAACCAAATCCAAGGTAAAAAGGGCATAAAAAGTGGATGCGAATCAATGGTGTCCCCTCTTCAAAGATATTCATCGAATGGAACTTTTTGTTGGTGATTATGTATTTTGGAGATTGTGACCACAACCCATAACCCAAACCTACTTTTATGTTTCTTTTGGAATCATAGCTTTTTTTCTTTTGTTTTTGAGTTTCCCCTTATTCTTTGAGGATGTGTAAAAAGGGTTGGAATTTGTGAATGGTCATTTTTACCTTTTTCTTTTCTTTTCCAAATATATTATTTATATTGGTTGACAATTTTTTATTCTCACCCACAATTTTAAAAAGTCACATTTATGATTTGTAGTTTTTAAGTAAAAGTATTATAAAGGTTCTTATGTTAAAAGTCAGATTACATTTTACTTTTATTATTGAAAAATAATTATTTTTAATAAAAATTTCATCCATTTGCACTCTCAAAAACTAGCGTGATTAATAGAATGAATAATCAGACAATGACACGTGACATGTCACGTATATCTTATGCTGGCATACATGTACCAGTTTTTAATAGTGAAATAGATGAAATTTTTAACAGAATGACCAATTTGTTCTTTGATCTAACGTACAAAAATTAAATTATCTATTTTTTTAGTAAAAAGGAAAAAATATAATGCGACTCCTGATACAGAGACCTCCATAATATTTTTACTAAAAAATTCAATATTTTAAATTTGTAATGGGAATTTTTAAAGGGGGAGAGTGGCAAAATTGGAAGAGTGAAGGGAATAGAGGGATGAAGTAAGAGGTGGACCAAAAGAAAAGAAAACCCAAACATTTTATATTTCATTCGATCATTTGGTGCCATAAATATCACTACTTTTAATATACAATTTCAAGCATCTTTGTAGCCTTACAAAGTATGTGTCAGCCATGTTATTTCCTCATCACCTTTTTGCATTAAATTTGTGAAATCCTAAAAGGAAAAAAAATTAAATAAATAATTATTTAGAAAATCACGAGGCAAATGAATTTGGACTAACACATAACTTTTCAAATAATTAAAAAAATAATATTAAATATCTATAAAATCATTTAAAATTTATTAAAAATTATTAAAAAAATTATTGAAATTATAAAAAATTAATATAAATTATTTAAAAATTAATTTTAATTTAAAATAAATGACCAAAATTAAAATAACCATGGCCAACCCACAAATCTAAAATAATAGACTTATAACTTTTTTGATTTCCCGGTGAGTAATATTCATATTTCATGCCATTTTCTTAAATGTTTATTGTTTTTTGTCCAAATTTGCAACATACTTTTTCAAATTGGTCCACTTAGTCGTGGTTGCTAGGTAAATAACTGCTTAAAACAAAATCTTTTGCTTCCATTAAATTTTACATTATTTTTCTAATTATTTGTCATTTAAAAAAACTATATTTATAATAATTCATCATAATAATTATTAAATATTTAAATAAATTGTAACTCAAGATAATTAATTTGCAATTCTAATATTTATTTTAATTTTAACTATTTTAAAAAAATCTATAATTTCTCATAATTCTTAATAAATTTTAACTAATTTTTATAATTATTTGAAAATTCATGTCTAGGATGAACTTAGACAATAATTTGTCCAAATTCTTAGATGCGAATTTTCAAATTTTTATTAAAAGAATTTTTTATTTTTAGGATTTTTTTTAAAATATTTGCTAATGCAGCAAATTGAAACATTAGCATGAGGTACATATGGCACGTCATGTGTCTTTATATACTTGCTCCGTCAATCACGTCATCAGTTAACAGTAAAAATGAATGAAATTTTTAATGAAAAGATCAGTTTGCTCTTTGATCTAACATACATGAACTAATTTATTTTTATTTTTCAAATAAAAGAGATAAAATATAATTTAACTCTAACTCTATAGCAGTTTTATTTTTAGTCAGCTTTGTGTAATTTACTCAAAATTTGACTGAGAACATTAAAAAAAAAGTAATTTTGAAATCTCCATAGTGGTTATCTTTTGGTATAAATACTCAAGGATGTCTTTCTACTATAACTAATTTAGTCTCATAATTTAATCATTGTATTATTCGCAAATAAAGATAAGTGAATGATATTAAATATTTTTAATAATACATGACACATGTCTAACTACATTTGGTTAAATTTTTAATTTTTTTTAAAAATCAACACAATTATATATTATTAAGATTTAATTGCATTAGGCATCCCTAAGTTATGACCCACATTTTAAATTGACTCTGAACTTTAAAATCTTCTAATCACATCCTAAACTATAAATGTTATATCAATTATATCCTTCAATTATTAAAACCATTAATTTAACCATTAAATGACATATCAAATTTTGATGTAACATAATTTAAAATTAAAATTTTAAAGAAAAGTAAAACATTACTATTAAAGTTTGTGTGACCTGAATCCCGTTACTTGTTGAAGAAATAAATACAACAAAAAAATAAGGGTATCTGTGGGGGCGAGAGGCCGAGGGTTGTGACTGGGGGTACGGGGGCTCCACCCCCGTGGTACGGATCATACCGCTCAAGTTGAGTCCGTATAGAACTATACTTCTAATATTTGGCTTTGATTAAAACAAAGTTCTTTAACCCTTAAATAGATGTAGTCGAAACTCCTATTGTATCGTTCGTTTTTCAACATTAGTGAATTTCTACTCCTCTGCCTGTGGTTTTTTTTCCAAAAGGGTTTCCACGTAAAATCTGTGTATTCTTATTTTTCTTTTATTATTGCTTTGCGATCGTTCTACCGTCATTATCGACATTTATTATAACTGTAATGCCCCAAAATTTGAATTTTTATTGTGAAATTATGTAGTAATTAAGTCTTTGTATCTATGGTTATGTGCTTTGTTTATGTATTTAAGGTTAGGAGTTTGAGTTGCATCTTTAAAAAGTTTTGCTATTTTATTCTAAACTAACCTCTATCCTTGAATTTGTTGGCTTAAGCTCAATTCTATGTAAATCTATGTTAAGAATGAGTCTGGTGGTTAAGTATTTGTTCCCTTATTTGTTCGAGTCGCGATGCATGCGGTTTGGAAATATTTTTGCTAATTGTCAGAATTCTGATCGGTAGTTTTAAAACATGAATTAAACGTTCTTCTTTCCTTCCTCTTTCATTTTCTTTTATTTTTTTTCCCTTTTTCCTCTTTTTTGTTCTTATCCCTCTTCTCCTATTTTCTTTTTCCTCTTTATTGTCGGCTTAGAATCGTATTTCTTATTTGCTACTGTTATTTAGTAAGTTAGTTTCCGTTAATTTCATAAGTATGATTGTCCAATTTCTAAAATTGTTGTTGATTGTTGGCACTATTACAAAAAATTACTTCTTACTTAAACCATTCGAACCCTTTGTTTATAAGTTCGATTGTTGTTCTTTAGGAAAGGGACTTGAGGATAACGTCCCCTAACGCTTTAGATTTGTGAATTGCGGCTGCCGCAAGGTGATTGTTGTTTGAATTGGGGTTTTGTGTCGAAACATTTCGACAAAATTGGTTGTATACTAATTTGAATGTTTTTTTATGAATTATCGTTTAATTGGTTATTGAATGGTCGTTTTAGGTCTCAGGAGTCTTCTACGTCGCTCCTACTTCGAAATTACTTCAGGTGCGTACCGAAAACCTGATTTTCTACGAATTTTAGATGCCGAAAAATATGGCTCTCGACGCCACACAGCACGGTCTTCTGGCAGGCCGTGTAAACCACATGACCGTGTGTCGGGCCATGTGGCAGGCCGTGTAACTCACTGTTCACGAATTAGAGACACACGGACTGAGGACATGGGTATGCGTCCAAACCATGTATGTGAATGTTTTGTGCAGGGTTCACACGGGCCAAGGACATGGGCGTGTGTCCAAGTTGTATAACTCACTGTTTGTGCATTACGACCACACAGGCAAGCGACACGGGCGTGTGTTAGGTCGTGTGGAACCACACGGGCTAGTTATTCAGACCGTGTGAAACTACACGGGCGTGTGGACCAATATTTAGAATTTTTCCCTCAAGCTACAACCGTCGTTTGAAATGAATGCAGGCTTTCTATGGGGTTCGTATGTATTGAATTAAACTATATGAACTAAATTAAACTGTAGAAACTGTTATTCTGTGATTGAGACTAAGTACTAAAAATCTATATGTGTATTGCATGTGAAAATCGTTAATGATATTGATTTATTCTATACGAGTATGAACTGCATCTAAATGGTCGTATGGGCCTCTATATTAACTAGCATTTGAAATCTGCATCTGCATTGGGTGGGAATTGAGTAAATGAGGAAGTATTTTGTACTGAGTTAGTGGTTAAACCATTGATATTTGTAATCCGATCTGACAATTAGTCTGCGATAATTGAAACGTGTCATACCGACACTATGCGGTGTGTAGGGTTAGATGGGTATTAAATACATTATTTGGTGTGTTAGGTTGGCCGGATATGGTCTGTAATGGATAGGGGGTGGGACACTGTATCTGTTCTACATGACATTGTATCTATTCTGATCTGTTGTGTATCTGAAAAAGAGGTACTAGTTCCTGTTTGATCTATTCTGATCTGTTAAGTTAATGGATTGTCCTCTAAGTCTGATTCCGATCATGAATAAGGAAACTTACTGATTTACTCATAAATTGTTCGAACTTATATAATCTTTCCTTTAGTGCTACACTAATATGTTTTGTCTGTTGCCTAAACTGCAGGTAGTCCACAGACTTGATTGAGTCAGTGATTTGGGAGCTCAGTCATCCTAATTATCAGCTTTTATAATTATTAGTTTGTTTTTGATATTTTCAAAACACTCGACTTTCTAAAATGATAACTCTCCAATTAAGTGTTATGTTTGTTAACTTTATTTTGGTTAGAAAGACTTTGGACTAAGTTTCGGAAGTTATGTTTGGAAAATAATTGATGTGGCTCTCTAAACTTGGTCTTGTCGTCTAGGTTGGGTATGGAATGTTACAATAACACATTACTGTATGACTTTTAAAAGTAAAACCGAGAAAAATGAGAGAGTAAGAGATGAAGTTTTGTAAAAGCTTCAAAAACCTGAAAACCAAGATTTATACAACATTCACTATTCTTTAAACTTTTCATTTTAAATTATGCCACATAAGATTTGGCATCTCACTTAACAGTTAGAATAATAATTTTAGTAATAGAAAGACTTTATTGATATAACCTTGATGATTTAAGGATGTAATTAAAATATTTTAAAGTTTAAAGACTAATTTAAAATGAATGTGGTGGTAATTAACTCTAATATTAAAAACCTTCTAAAAACTTTAAAGTTATAAAAGAATATAATAATACATTTGGGGGCATTTGTGTACTGCAATTTTGTACTCTTCCTTTCTCATATTTTATAAGTGGCCGAGAAAAAATAATATAATAAAAGTTCTCAAAGTTTAAAATAAAATTATAAAAGTCTCAAAAAATATATTTCTAAAAGTAACCAAAATGAATCTAAAACGAATAGGAAGAATATAGTGTTTTTTTTACTAAAAAATCATTAGGAATCTTTTAGAATTTTCTAATATTATACATTATTTCGAGTTTTTCAAAAAAATTAGTTAAGTTGAAGCTACATTTAGCAGAGACGATCATAAGGAGTAAGCAGGGACGTTATTACTCAAAAAAAATTAATATAAAAAAATATAAATTAAAATATAATAAAATTACACTTTAATCTTTTAAAAATTAAAAAAATTAATTTAGTTGGTAATAATAAAGAAATTATAAATTAATATATAGTGAAATTATACTTTAACCCCTCTAAAAATGAAAAAAAAATTGTTTAGTTCTTTAAAAAATATGAATTATAAATTAATACATATAAACTTATATTTTAATCTATAAAAAATGTATAATTAAATCCCGACTCCTAATAAAAAATTTATGGATTCACATTTAGCTTGAGATAAGGTAATATGTAATCTTTAAACTTGATAAGTTTTCTCAAATTTGATCTATTAAATTATGTGGCACTCTGGTATTGTGCCATGTTATCTCCTAATTTTTTAGGTAATGATGCGGCATAATATCAAAGTCATTATGGATCAAAATTGAGAAAAGTTATCAAATTCAAAAGCTTAGGGTTAATCATATTTATAATGGCAATAATATAATAATATAAAAAATATGAAAAGCTCGATAAAACTTGCAACCATTCAAATATTACTAAGCTCAAACTCAACTTGACGGGTAGCTCAAATTATTCATGCTCAGCTTGATAATTACTTAATGGAATTAAAAAAAATTCAAATTAAACTCGAATAATTTCCTAGCATAGCCGCATGAAACCGAATCCGCTACCATCTAAACCGATAAATACGTCTTCACGACAGGCTTATACTTTATCTACTTCATCTTTAGAAACAAAGAAGTCATTCGGCTTTATACTGCTTTAGAGAACCAGATATTTTTTGAAATTGGCTGTCAAAATCAAACAGAATAATGAACTGGAATATTTCTTTTGTAATCAAAGTTATCTTCTTGGATTAAACCCAGAATTTAATACTCATCTTTTACACACACACACACACATATATATATATATGATATTTCTCATTCCTTTTTCCGGCAAAAAAGCCAGGTGCAAAACAATGAATCCAAGCTCTATAGAGCTTAGCTTGAGTCTTAAGCCATCATATGTCCCTAAATCCATAAGCAGCTTGCTCTTTGATTTATCCAAAATCGATAATCAGTATTATAAGTTATCAGTGTTGAATGATTATATTTGCAAGCTTGAAGAAGAGTTAGCCAGGGTTCAGCCTTTAAAACATCTTCTTCCTCTATGCACCCTACTTCTAATGGAGGGTAAGTCCACATATATATTTTCTTGTTTAATTATTAATTCAAAGATATATTGCTGTATCTCCCTATTTTGCTGATTGTTCTGGTGTGGGCACATGGTCTAATCGACCCTATTACCTATGGTATATAGATCATTGATGGAGAGCATGTTATCTCTTGAGCTAGCTCATAGAAACACTCACTCTGTGAACTCACCAAGACTCTCAATATAATAGAGAGACAAAACTTCAATTGGGACAATACCTTGAACAAATGTGCTCTTTATTTCCTGATTATTTCTATCTTTTGAAATGTATAGAAACTGAAACATTAAAGCATGAGCTTCTAAACATAAACAATGAGAAAGAACAAAGGGAAATCCAGGAAGAATGTTATGCAAATTTCCAGGTAAAAGATAAAGATTTTAGCTTCCAATAGACGTACATATATATATGTATATTAGTTAAATTTGTTGAATAAATCTTATATCTCTCTTTCTATATATATATGAGATTCTGTGCAGTCATGCAAAGAGAAGGGAAACAACATGGAAAGGTTAATGTTGGGATGCAAGGAGAATAGTACATGGAATAGTGTTGGAGAATCAAGCAGTGATGGAAAAGGAAAGGAGGTGGCAGCCATTGATGAATATTCATGGAGAAATGATAACCAAGGTTTCATGTATCTTAATAATTATGATCATCATCATCACCCAAAACCATTGACACAACCCATTTGGAAGAACAATAGGAGATGTTGGTCTTCTGAGCTTCATTCAAGATTTGTGGAGGCTTTGAATATGCTTGGAGGCATTGAAGGTCAGAACTTAAAACATCACAAATATACTAATAAATTGATGGTTAAATACTTCATATTTGATTTACCGGGTTAGAGTTTTGTGCATGGATGCATTGGTTTCATTATTTTAATTGTTTTTTTTTCTTTTGGATTTTGGTGCATGCAGTGGCTACTCCTAAGCAAATCAGAAATTTGATGCAGGTTGAGGGGCTGACAATTGAGCAAGTAAAAAGTCATTTGCAGGTTATAATCCATCTTTTTATGCTTAATTAAAAATGCATGCGTTATTATTATATGTTAGGTGTAAAAATAAGAAATACAATTTTCAAAGAACTAAGTAGTGTCATTTATTTACCCTAAAAAAAGTAGTGGCATTTATTTGCTACTAATTTTTTGCTGAAAGTAATGTTAATTTGTTTTATGTATGCACAAGATTATTCTACAAATTAAGATGTAAAAAAAAAATGCCATAGAGCATTTGATAATCTTTTTAAATATGTAATTACAGAAATACAGACTTCATTATGGTAAGGTTCGATTGGTATAGGAAGCAAACAGGGAGGGCTATGTTGCAACGCTGATATTCAGGACCTTTCCTTTCCTGTAATGGGCTCTTGGAATTTTTAAATAGTTACACAAATTTAGTCTTTTAATATTTATCTTTGATCTTAATCATTATTTTTTTTATCATTTTTGTGCTTAATTTTTATAATTTAGCGAAATTGTTTTCTAGGAAAACAAAATTGTTTGAACGGTTAAAATCCTAACGACACTAATGTGATAGTTCACACAGGGTGAAGCTAGAACAATTTTTTAGGTGGGCGAATGAAATTTTAAGTTTTTATAGTCTATATCTTTATAATTTTTAAAGGATTAAATTAAATTTTTATAATTTTAGGGGAGGCCAAAGTACAATTTTACCTTTACTAATTTAAAATTTTAAAAAAATTAGAGGGCCTAAGTAACAATTTTCCATTTTAGGGGGGCTAGGGCCCATGCTATCACCCCTAGATTTGCCTTTGAGTTCATATGATAGTCCGCATGTATATCTCAAATAAATTATAGAAAATATAAAAAAATGTTAAAGAGTGTTTTTTTTAATTATTTATGTCTGCATTGACATGCGTGAATTGCCACATGAAATTTTATGTCAATGTCGTTAAAAATTTGGAGGTTGAAGGTCAAAATAATTCAAAAAGATTAGAGAAAAAATAACAAAAGGAGTAAAGGTTAGATGATAAATTTATCAGCAAAGTCTTATATAAATATGTGTCTGTATGTAACACCCCAAAACCCGGCCTAGAAGTTTAGACTGAATTTTGAAAGTCACACTAATCACCGAAGTGATCGTGGGAAATTTTAGTTTAACAACCCGAAAAACATTACATTATTAATAACAGAACTTACAGTCCAAAATCGTTTGCATAAAATCAAATTTACAGAAAACACTTTATTAACCAGTTTAACAAAAAAAGTGACGCTTCCGAGACTTTCGCATACCGAGTCCAGTTTCAGAACACGTAAATGTCCCTGAAAGGGGAAAACACTAAAGGGGGTGAGCTTCAAGAGCTCAGTGTGAATTCAAAAGGTGATAAAAAACGAACTTATAGAAAAAAATCCAAATAAACGTAACAGTTAAGCACACAAAATCACACACAAAATACCTAACAGTTAAACCCGTCAATGGTTAATACAGAAACGCTAATCATTACATAACGTTTACAACGAACTGACAGATTACAGACAAGGAACTCACATCCAGATGCGTATGAATGCAATCAAATATCAAAACCCACCCATCCAACCAAAACACCATTCCGTCCCCCGATCACACCCCATAAGAGCTGTTTAAGCTCATCCATCCAAACACACCACGTAGGACCTCGAAAGGCCCATCCAGCCCTATACACCATGTATGTGGACTAAGTCACTCAGATAATAATACACAGCAAAGCTGACGTATATGTCCTATAGTGCATTGCGGTAAATTGATGTATAGACATGTTACAATTTAACTGTGAGATCAGATAATAATACGTAGCAAAGCTGACATATATACGGTACAATGTGGTAAACTGTTGTACAGGTAGGTTGTAGTTTAACTACCAGATCAGAACAATCTCCTTTCTCTTCATAACTAAAACCCTAAATTTTTTATGCAAATGCATGTATGTAGATAGACATACAGAATCAAAATACAAAAATCTAGACAATCATTCGGACACAGAAACTCACATCCAGTCAACCAATTACAGAATTCCCGTGCAGTCACAGAATGTGCACCACACACGACCACTCACACACCAATCACTCAGAACCAAAAATGCTTACATTCAATTACCCAGATTCAGAATTAATTGCATAATAACCTCAAGTAACAATCAAACTTTAATTTGACACAGAACAAAATTTGGCAAGGCCGGGTCATATGGCCGTGTGCTCCAGCCGTGTGGAAATGCCTAGGCCTTGTGGAGGTCAACATGCCCATGTAGAGGGACACGCCTATGTGGAAGGAAGCACACTCCCGTGTGATCAAGGGACATGGTCGTGTGATCCGGTTGTGTAACTCTCTGTCCCTTTGTACTAAAATATAGTGCAGAGCAGACACGGCCGTGTGGCATCCTTAAATCCCTAAATTGGCCACAAAACCATGTGGCACCAAATCACTAAATCCCTAATTCCCTAATTAAGTGTGTTGCTTGTGCATATGAGGTTCTGGGTTTGAATCTTTTCCCTTGAATTTTTGTTAATTTTGCCCCAATCCCTATCTTTGAACTTATAGCTTATATATAATTTGTGCTCAACTGATGATAAGAACGAGCTTGCTGGTTCAGTGATAAGGCTCCAAGTTACCTTGAGGTTTTGTGTTCAATTCTTTGTATGGTGCCGCCCATATGGTAGTGTTTGGGTTGAGTTTGAATTCTGAAATCTGATGGGTGGTTAGTTAGTAAGATTTAGTGAGATTGTATTCTTGAAATTATCCCAAAAATCTCTCCCACTTTTTCTCACGCCACTTCTTTTTCTGTTCACGTTTTTGTTTTTTCTTTCTTTTCTTTTCCTTTTGCTCATTTTGCTAATCTCTTTTCTTCTATCGCCTCCCTATTTTGATCTATTTCTATATTTGGTTTTTCTTTTTTATTTTTCTTGTTATTGTTGATTTAGGCGTCTCTTTGCTCATTTAATTAGTGTCGACCATGCGTGGTAAGTGTTTTGAGGTATGATTTGTAAGTCGTCGTGGGTAAATTCTATGTGTGTTTAATTTTGAATGTTTTCTATCATTTTGTTGTTGGGGACTAATGGTTATTTTGTGATTCCGGTTAGGTGAGGAGTGCAAATTACGAAATTCTCTAGGGAATTTATTGTTGCTAGCTACTGTTTTTGCAAGGGTAAGTGTTTATTCGCCATTGTAGGGGCTGAGTTTTATGTAATAAAATTCAATTGTCGATGTTGTGTCAAATTAGTGAATCAGATTTGGTAAAATCGTGCTAATTAATCTTTTCTTAATTTTCGTTTAGGAGTTTGGAAGTGTGTGATAGCGATGCGTATTAGAAACTGATAAGGTGTGTAACGAAAAAGCCGAAAAATAGCGAATGACGCGATGCTGAAAAGTGGACTATCGACGCCACACGGTCGTGTGCCAAACCGCGTGGACCACATGGGTTGGGTCAATTGGGCCATGTGGGCCCATTTTCTGAAGATTTTGCTTAGGGTTGTATTGATATGTGATTCATATTTAGCCACTCCGTAGGGTCCATACTGTATAAAAATGACTCTGAAACATGAAATCTGATATATTACTACTGTATGTGATATAGATATTGTATGTGTTTTAATTACTAGCATGTCTAAAATGCAAAATTCGTATATGATATGTAATTTAATAATTTTGATAGCATGATTGACATGAAAAGCATGCAGTAAATATTTGCATTTGATATATGTTAGTATGGTGTATGTGCATTGGATTGAGATAATGATGTGACGGAAGAAGTGTTGGTAGTTTAATAATTTGCCAAATATGGTGATTTAAACCACATATATCTATTCTAATGGCTTGACCACGTATTTGTTCTAGTAGCTTGACTGCATTATTCTGAAAAGTGACATACGCTCACTTATAGGTGTGTAGGGTTGGATGGGTATTTATTACCCTAATTGATGTGTAAAGATGGACAGAGATGGTTTGTAACGGATGGGAGTAGGACCTATATTTGTTTCCGAATCTGTATATATGTATCTAAATTTGTATTTGTTTCTGAAACTGCATCTGTAAATGAATTTGATTCTGTATCTGTAACTGATACATTTGTTGGGTTGAGTTATACACTGATCTTGTTAGCTCACCCTTTTGATTGTTTCTTCTTATGTAATCAGCAAACCTAGGATTGGACGGTGCACGGAAACTTGAAATTGGTATATGGTTAAAAATGACTAAACTAAGGATTTTTGTTAAATTTGGACTATTCGAGACTTTTGGACTGTGTTTTTTTATTATTTTAGACTGTTTTTGATTTGTGGACTGTTTTTACAGATTTGGTGTTTTAATAGTCCTATTTGCAAAACTATTTGTTTACAAGTCAAACCATGACTCTCAAAACTTATTAGTTTAGAAAATTTCGTTGCAAATCGAAATGATCACTTAAATGGTTTTTCGTAATAATATAGATGGTTTTAACAAGGATTTCTCCCTAAAACTGGAAAACAAATTACCAAATTTGGCACTATTTTACCTTACAATTTCAAATAGGATTTCTAGGTTTTCTGGGTTTCAAACGAGTTGGTGTAACTTCTCCATATTCAACCATAATATCCAGGCCAGGTGTGGGGTGTTACAGACGTTGTATCTAAGGTTCAAGTACTTAGTAGATGACAAATCTTTGAGTTGTTATTTGAAGTTGATTTTGCTAAAAAAAATATCAGGGAATAATTGAGGTAAATGGAGGAATAGGAACAAATCCACTGGATGCAAAAATCTAAAATCATTTGGGATCTTGTAGGAGATATAAACATTTTTTTCATACATCCACAAAAAAAATTTATGAAAGAATTGAACAAAATTGTTATCGTGCTCATTTGTGAAGGAAAAGTCAAAGTAAGGTCACTAACTTCTGACCTATCAATCTTTGTAACATGGCTTACAAAATCATCTCTGAATTTCTGGTTAACATACTTAAAGGGGTTTTAGATGGACTGATTTCTCATTTCTAGAATGCATTTTTCCCAGAATCAACTAGGATCAAACAATCTTTTTTTGATAGTGTAACACCTCAAGCCCAAACGTTATGACCATATTTGGAGAAGTTACTGAAATTTATTTAAAAATCCAAAATCCATTTGTCTTGCAAAATAACGCTAGATTTTAATAAAAATGATTCCGATTTATTTTTATTGAAAATATCCTTCATATTTAATTTATTAATCCTAACGACAAAATTTATATTTTCAAAGCGCACTTATTTGCAAAGGAACCCTTAGTTAAATTCAATTTGGAAACACAAGTTATATTTTGAAAATCCAACATTTTGTTGATAATGAATTTTAACTTTAAAATCGAAAAACGGCTTAAAAATTGTAAATAGAAGTTCAAAACCAAACAGTCCTAAAAATGTTCAAAACAGTCCAACAAAATCAAAAAAGAATAAACCAGAATTTGAAATAGCAAAATTATCAAAATTATTAACCAAGCTCCCATCGCAACGACCTATCCTAAGTCTAGGGGTTACCTGAAAGTAAACAGACAAAGGTGAGTTTTTGAGGTCAGCGTGTAACTTATAAAAATAGAAGCACAAATTTCATTTTAGACATACTTTCAAAAATCATTCAAAAATATTTTATAACATAACAGAATCATAACATATTAGATGTAGAATCACAATCCAACCCTCATTCACTACACACCATCTCCGGCAATCCCTACAAACCATACAGGGTATTAAATGCACATCTAGCCCTACATACCGCTTAGTGTCGATATGACAGTTTTAAGAATATTTGCAGCCAAGCTACCAAATCTTAAGGCGATAATTCGCCAGTATAGAAATATATGTGTGGCTGAGCCACTAGATACGACAGATAGATGAAACTGTCCACACTTCCTCCGCAAACATATATCTCACTCCAATGCACATGCAATACTAACAGATATAACAAATGCATACGTGATATATGCTTTTAAAATAGATACAGATCATGTTTACCACATTACAAAACATACTTATCATACTACATATCATACATAGCATGAGACATAATAATCATGCAAACATAAGTCGTATCTAAAAGATACAGAACATCATAAATCATGATTTACAGTCCCATTTATACCATACAGACCCTACGAGAGACCCACATTTGACTTGTACAATGAACACGACCCTATGGAAAAATTTTAGAATTTCGACCCATACGCTTGTTTGGCCCACATGGCCCAATTGGCCCAGACCATGTGACTCACATAGTCCAGCACATGGCCATGTGGCATCGACAGACCCAATTTCGGCTTTCGTCGTTCGCTATTTTCTCGGGTTTTCATTACACACTTGATTCGATTTTGATACAGAAGCAACCACGAGACTTCCAAAACCTAAAAACAAGATTCAATCAACTAATTTAGCGATAAATCATGAAACATAAATCAAGAATTGATCATAAACATCCTTATTTGACCCCCAAAAACATATTTGAACACTTACTAATAAATGAACAACAACCACATGATACTTAAGTCGTTAGAGGAACGTCAAACATGTAACGCCCCAAAATCTCTTATATATTTGTTTTGTATGTTTATGACACAATTGTATGTGTCCTTCAATGGTTAAGTGTTCTGGGAAGTTTTTGAGAGGTCCCAAGTTCAAGCCTTAGCTTGGGTAAATTTTTGTTTTTAAATGAATAAACCCCTATCTCTAATCAGTATGCTTATAAATATATGTTGGTAAAATATGTCAGAATGGGCCTGTTGGTCTAATGGTTAAGTGAAGTGCCAGTGTGCTGGGGGTCTTGACTTCGAATCCTTGTACGTGCAAGGGGAATTTTTTTTTGTTCTTGTGCCGTGAAGGAGTTTGAAATGTGGTAAAAAAAAACTAAGTGTTTGAGATGCGTGGAAGGTTATAGATGGTTTGGGGCATTTGGATTGAATGGGGAAGTCATGTGGAGAGATTTAAGGAGTAAAAATAGGGGATTTGGGAGTTACTCTGTTATAATGGATGTGGTTTAGTGGGACCAAAATAGGGGATTTGAGAGTTACCCAGTTATTTTTCTTCTCTCTTGCAAAAAGTCTCTGTCGTTTTCCTCCTCATTTTTCCTTTGCTGACGAATTTTATCCTCCCTCTTGTTGAATCCACATTTCTCCTTCATTTCCCTTTTCAACTTTGTTTTCAAATTATTATATTGCGCAACATAGAGTCACACTCGTTCGGTAAGTGATAATAGTGCTATAAAATTTTAGTTTTTAACTTATTAATTAGGAAACCTTTCTTTACCTGTGTTGTCAGCCGAAAATCTATTGTGAGGGACTGTGCTAGTGCCGAGTTATAGAGGGAAGCATCCGTAGTTCATAAGGTAAGGGTTTTTCTGCTTAGAAGAGACTAATTGAGCAACAAGTTAGTCAATAATAGGTTCTAGAGTGCTCATGGTGGCTTTAGCTTCAAATCAAAACCAGGTGTGTAATCGCAACACTAGAGACTAAAATCAGTAAAAAGTTAAAAAGTGAGACTGCCGACACCACACGGGCGTGTGGCCACCCGTGTGGTTGGTCGTGTGATCGAACATGGGTGTGTGATTGACGAGGCTGGCCGTGTATGATACACAGTTCGGACCGAATTGAGCCGTGTGGGCTGTACAAGAGTATGAGCCTACACGGGTGAACCACACGGGCGTGTGAAATTATTGGTCAGGTCGTGTGATCCACATGGCACAGGGTCATTTTGGGTCGTGTGGGCCCAGGACGGCAACATGGGCATATGGGCCTACTTTTCACTATTTTGATGTTAAAGTTACACGGGTCACCCAAGACAACTGTGAGCCTATTGTAGGGTGGGTAAGCTTATCTAGATCCCTAATTGACTGAATGACTATTATATCCATGTACGATATATATATTTGTGACTGTATATTGAGCATGCTGTTAAAACTGTACAAAATGCATGTATGATACCATTATTTGACATGACATAATTGTATGATGCATTGCATTGGGATGGGTTTATATTGATCGGAGGAAGTGTACGACAAGGCTTACAGCCTAACTTACTAGTAGCTCAGCTGTATTTTACTGTATAGTGCCGTATCCGGTGCTACTTGGAGTGTAAAGATGGGTGGGTTGATTATATCCCCACATGGAGTGTAGGGTTAAACGGAGATGGAGTGTAGAGGCTAGCTGGGTAGGATTTTGTGATCGCATAACTGATAGTGTACTGATTACTGATACTGTAATTGGCCAAAGCCCAATGCATGACTGCACCTGTACTAAATGGGCTAAGCCCCTAATTGAAACTAGGTCTAACTGAAAAAAGGCTTAGGCCTAGATTGTGATTACTTTCTGTCCACTTGTATATATAAGATTGCACACTGAGTTTTCGTAAACTCACCCTTCTGATTTATCTGTACAGGAAATCCCCAGTCATAGGAGGATTGGTGTAACAAAGGACTCAGCGATGGCCACACGACCTACTTTATTTCATTTAAGTGCTTAATTTTGATTTTGATTTTATGTTGGGGATTTTACTGTATCATGACCTCTTTGGATTTATATTTTTTTAATTTGGGATTTTTATTGTTTTGATTTATAACTGGTAGTAGTAGGGATAATCGAGTTTTCAAAAAGAACCAAACGTTTTAACAAAATTCACTCAAATATGCAACGGTTTTAAAAAGCTTCCGCAATAAGTGACGTTTTGAAAATTAATAACATTTTAGAAGAGAGTAACTTTATGGATTACGTTTTGAAAATGAACGACACGTCCTAGAATTAACATAAGATACTGTCAAGTGGTTATATAAGTAAGAGGTTTTTAACAATAACTCACTTTTTTGAAAAACACTACCATGTGACATTGCCAGATTTGGCCATAACGTCTAGGCCGAGTTTGGGGTGTTACATTTAGTGGTATCAGAGCCAAGTTTCAAAACTCGACTATGGATGTGGGTTTTTAAGACGTAATTTTTTTTAAAATTGATTTTTAAATATTTTTACTAAAAGTGTGGTACATCGAGTCTCCGGTGCCAGTCCAGTAAATTTTTTGAAACTATTTTTGATAGTATATCCTGGAACTGCTATAGGTAGTATATACTGAGACTACTATAGATAGACTGTATTGAAAACACTCAAGTTAGTGTATACTGATACTGTAGTAAAATCGATAGACACTGCATTATACGAAAATAAACGTTACACTTCTGATACTATTTTCATAAAATATCTATTAATAAACACCGGAACTGTAAACTAATGCATAAAATTGTAAATACAGATTAACATGAATAGACAATGAGCACAAGTACTCGCGAACGGGGTACAAGAGACCGTGGTAGAGGCTGTAGAGGTGCTCGAGTTGGGTCCTCATTTTCTGGTAACATGCTTAATTTAGATACAAGTGAGACACCAACTTGACCCGTGACCGAAACTGGGTCTCATGATCGTGTAGCTGGGGACGATGCACTGTCCCAAGCCATGTTAAGGATTCAAGAGAAGGTCATTGAACCTAATACTGGTCTAACGGAGCTGAGCTTTTCAGGGGTATTGCTGGAGTTTCCCCTAATGTGGCAGAATATTGGATTGAGGCCATAGAGAGGATTATGGATGACCTAGACTACACCCCTGAGCAGAAGTTGAAGGGTGATGTATCACTACTGCGTGATGAGGCTTATCAGTGGTGGCTCACTGTTAAGGGGGGCACCAAGCCCGATCGATTGACCTGGAAGTTCTTTGAGACCGCCTTCCAAGGGAAATATATGGGGGTCAGCTATGTGGATGGCTATAGGAGAGAGTTCTTACATCTGACTCAGGGGGAAAGATTAGTGGCCGAGTATGAGGCCGAGTTTTTATGACTGAGTTGCTATGCGCGTGGTATGGTGGCGACTGAGTACGAACGATGTGTTCGCATCGAGGATGGCCTCAGGGATAATCTGAGGGTTCTGATAACTCCACAGAGGGAGTGAGATTTTGCTGCACTAGTTGATAAGGCGAAGATCGCCAAGGAAGTGAAGCACACTGAGCGCCAGAATCGTAACAAAGAGAGAGGTAGGAATAAGAGGGATTTGGAGCCCTCGAGTTCCGTTCAGAGGCTTAAGAAAAAAGTCAGATTTGGGGCTCCTGTTGCTGCTACTGAACAGCTGTCGTGTACAGATTGTGGTAGACGCCATCAGGGTGAGTGTTGGAAAAGAACGGGGGCTTGTTTGAGATGTAGTTCATTAGTGTACCGTATTAGAGAGTGCTTGCGAGGGTCTGATCTGATGCAAGCTTCAGGTACCGGTACTGCACCACTACCGAGAACAATTCAATAGCCACTGAGAGGTCGTGGTCATACCAGAAGTGGTAATGGGTTGAGCCGTGGTCAGAGAGCACGGAGCAGAGGTGCTGGTCATACTGAGACGAGGAAGCCAACTCTGGTTTATGCTGCACGTCACCGAGAAGATAGAGATGCTTCGGACGTTATCACATGTACGTTCTTTATTTATAATGTACCTTATACTGCACTAATAGATATAGGATCCACTCATTTCTATATAGCTTGTACTGTGTCCGAGAATTTAGGTATCTTGGTTGAAAGCACTGCAAGTGAAGTGATTGTACTGGATCCGTTGGGACAATCAGTAAAGGTAAATAAGTTGTTTAGAGACGTTCTTTTAGAGGTTCAGGGGGCTATTTTTCTTGCTGATCTGATGGAACTGTCTTTTGGAGAGTTTGATCTGATGCTGGGAATTGACTGGTTAGTTAAACACCGAGTGAGCATAAATTGTGCCACAAAAAGGGTTGTACTGAGAACTGAGGAGGATAGCGAGGTAGTCGTAATTAGGGAATGTCGGAACTACTTATAGAATGTGATTTCTTCATTGACGGCAGAAAAGTTAGTTCGTAAAGGATGTGGGGCGTATCTGGCCTACATCAGTGTTTCGGATTTTGGAGATTCTTCGGTTAAGGATATCAGGACAGTTAAGGACTTTTCAAATGTTTTTTTCTGAATAGCTACCTGGGTTACCTTTTAATCGTGAAGTAGAGTTCAAGATTGAGCTCCTTTCTGGTACAGCTCCGGTGTCCATCGCTCTCTGTTTAATGGCACTGAAAGAGCTTGTGGAGCTTAAGGCTCAGATTCAAGAGTTACTGGATCGTGGGTTCATCTGCCCTAGTATGTCTCCATGGGGAGCACTAGTTCTATTCGTTAAAAAGAAGGATAGATCCATACGTATGTGTATTGACTATCGACAATTGAAGAAGTTGACAATCAAGAATAAGTATCCCTTACCGATGATAGATGATCTGTTTGACCAGTTCCGAGGGGCTTCGATTTTCTCCAAGATTGATCTCCAATCAGGATATCATCAGTTGAGGGTTAAGGAGACTGATGAATACAAGACAACATTTAAGACTCGATACGGTCATTACGAGTTCCTAGTGATGCCATTTGGACTGGTGAATGCACCAACAGCTTTCATGGATTTGATGAACTGAATGTATTAGCCCTATCTAGATCGTTTCGTGGTGGTATTTGTTGATGACATATTGGTGTACTCAAAGACTGAGGATAAGCACGATGAACACCTCAAAGTGGTTCTGTAGATTTTGCGAGATAAACAACTGTACGCCAAGTTCAGTAAATGTGAGTTTTGGTTACGAGAAGTAACATTTCTGGATTATGTGGTTTCTGTTGAGGGGATTAGAGTCGATCCTCGAAAGATTGATGCGGTGTTGGATTGGAAACAGCCTAAGACTGTATCTGAGATTCGCAGTTTTCTAGGACTGGCAGGGTATTATCGATAATTTGTAGAGGGTTTTTCACTGATTGCAGCACCCTTACCCTTGACTAAGCTGCTACGTAAGGGTGTGCCGTTTAACTGGACTAATACACAACAAGAGAGCTTTGAGAAGCTCAAAATTGTACTAATTGAGGCCCCTGTTTTGATACAGCCAGAGTCTGGAAAAGAGTTTACTGTCTTCAACGATGCATCACATGTCAGTTTAGGATGTGTGTTGATGCAAGAGGGTAAAGTGGTAGCGTATGCATCTCGTCAGTTTAAGACTCATGAGGTGAATTATTTGACGCATGACCTAAAGTTGGCCGCAGTGGTGTTTGCATTGAAAATCTGGAGGCATTACCTATATGGTGAAAAGTGTATCATCTACACGGATTAGAAGAGCCTCAAGTATCTCCTCAATCGGAAGGAGCTAAATCTTAAGCAGCGTAGATGGATTGAGATGCTTAAGGATTACGACTGTATGATTGAATACCAACCTTGTAAGGCTAATATGGTGGCCGACGCACTAAGTCGTAGAGCTGTGACTGATTTAAGAGCGATGTTTGCTCGCCTCAGTTTATTTGATGATGGTAGTTTGTTGGTCGAACTTTAAGTTAAATCGACGTGGACAGAGCAAATTAAGGGTAAATAGTTAGAGGACGAGTCTTTGGGTCTTCGCTTCTGATAAATTGAGAGTGGGAATACTGTGGATTTTGGACTGAATAGTGAAGGGGTGCTCTATTTTCGTGGGAGAATCTGTGTACCGAAAGACACTGAATTAAGGCAGCCGATACTGAGAGAGGCGCACAGTAGCCCCTATGCTATGCATCCTGGAAGAAATAAGATGTACCGAGACCTTCGCGAGTTATATTGGTCTTAAGCGTGAAGTTACTGATTTTGTAGGTAAATGTCTGACATGCCAGCAGGTTAAGGCTGAGCATTAGTTACCTTCGGGGTTGTTGCAGCCAGTTAAGATTCCACTTTGGAAGTAGGAACGTGTAACTATGAATTTCGTTAGTGGGTTACCCCTCACACCCACTAAGAATGATTTTGTATGGGTCATCGTGGATCGATTGACCAAGTTTGCCCATTTTATTCCAGTTCGAACTGACTACTCTCTGCAGAAGCTGGCTAAATTGTATGTGTCAGAGATAGTGAGACTGCATGGGGTACCGGTTTAAGTCATATCTGATAGAGATTCTCGCTTCACGTCTCGGTTCTGGAAGAAGCTACATGAAGCTCTGGGTACAAGGTTAAACATCAGTACTGCATTTCATCCTTAAACAGATGGTCAATCTGATAGGGCGATTTAGATACTGGAGGATATGTTGAGGAGCTATGTCATTTACTACCAAGACAGTTGGGAGGATTACCTGCCGCTAGCAGAATTTGCTTATAACAACAACTATCAGTCTAGCATTCATATGGCAACCTACGAGGTATTATATAGTCGTAGGTGTCGCACACCTTCATGTTGGACTGAGTTGGGCGAGTGGCGTATTCTGGGCCCTGAACTAGTTTCTAATACCGAGGATAAAGTTAGGTTAATTCGAGACCGATTGAAGGAGGCATCAGACAGACAGAAGTCCTATGCAAATTTGAAGCGTCGAGAGATTGATTATTCGGTGAGAGACTTCATTTTTCTCAAGGTCTCACCGTGGAAATAGGTACTGAGATTTGGTCGTAATGGCAAGTTGAGCCTTAGATTTATTGGACCTTACCGTATGCTTGAGCGAGTAGGACCAGTTGCTTACCAGTTAGAGCTACCTCTAGAGTTAGACCAGATTCACAACATTTTCTGCGTCTCAATGTTGAGGTGCTACCGCTCTGATCCCACGCATATTGTTCCTGTTGAAGAGATTGAGGTAAGACCAGGTCTGACCTTTAAGGAGGAGCCAGTGCAGATATTGGAGCGAGATGTAAAGGTTCTAAGAAGAAAATCCATCCCACTGGTTAAAGTTCTCTGGTGCAATCATAATACCGAGGAGGCCACGTGGGAGCCTGAGGATGCGATGCGTCAGCAGTATCCCCATATATTCTGATCAAGTAAAATTTTGAGGTCGAAATTTTCTTTTAGAGGGTAGAATTGTAACGCCCCAACATCTCTTATATTTTTTTCATATGTTTATGACACAATTGTATTTTTCATTTAGTGGTTAAGTGTTCTAGGAAGTGTTTGAGAGGTCCCAAGTTTAAGCCTTAGCTTAGGCAAATTTTTGCTTTTAAATGAATAAACCCCTATCTCTAATCAGTAGGCTTATAAATATATGTTGGTAAAATATGTCAGAAGGGTCTGCTGGTCTAGTGGTTAAGTGGAGTGTCAGTGTGCTAGAGGTCTTGAGTTCGAATCCTTGTACGTGCAAGGAGGATTTTTTTGTTCTTGTGCCGTGAAGGAGTTTGAAATATGGTAAAAAAAACTAAGTATTTAATATGTGTGGGAGGTTGTGGATGGTTTGGGGTGTTTGGATTGAGTGAGGAGTAAAGATAGGGTTTTGGGAGTTACCCAGTTATTTTTCTTCTCTCTTACAAAAAGTCTCTATCGTTTTACTCTCTATTTTTCTTTTGCTGCAGAATTTTATCCTCCATCTTGCTAAATCCACATTTTTTCTTCCTTTCCCTTTTAAACTTTGTTTTCAAATCGCCATATTGCGTAACATAGCCCACACTCGTTCGGTAAGTGATAATGGTGCTATAAAATTTCAGTTTTTAAGTTATTAATTGGGGATCCATTGTTTAACTACGTTGTCAGCTGAAAATCTGGTGTGAGGGGCTGTGCTAGTATCGAGTTATAGAGGGAAACATCCATAATTTGTAAGGTAAGGGTTTTTTCGCTTGGAATATGACTTTTTTATTTTGGGGTTAAGTTTAATTCGATCGTTTAAGTGACTAATTCAGTAAAATATTGGTGAATAATAGGTTCTAGAGTGTTCGTGCTGCCTTTAGCTTCGAATCGAAACCAGGTGTGTAACCGCAACACTGGAGACTGAAATCGGTAAAAAGCCAAAAAGTGAGACTATCGACACCACACGAGCGTGTGGCCGTCCGTGTGGTTGGCCGTGTGATCGAACATGGGCATGTGATCAATGAGGTTGGCCGGTGCGATACACAGGCCAGAATAAATTAGGCCGTGTGGGCCACACAGGCGTGTCACGTGGGCGTGTGAGATTATTGGGCTAGGACGTGTGATCCACATGGCCCAGGTTTATTTTGGGACATGTAGGCCCACACGGGCCGACAACATAGGCATGTGAGCCTATTTTTCACTATTTTGATGTTAAGGTTGCACGGGTTACCTGAGACAACTGTGAACCTACTGTAGGGTTGGTAAGCTTACCTAGACCCCTAATTAACTAAATGATTGTTATATCCATGTACGATATATATATTTGTGACTGTATATTGAGCATGTTGTTAAAACTGTACTGAATGCATGTATGATTCCATGATTTGACATGACATGATTGTATGATGCATTGCATGGAGATGGGTTTATATTGATCAGAGGAAGTGTGCGGAAAGGCTTTGAGCCTAACTTACTGGCAGCTCAGCTGCATATTACTGTATAGTGCCGCATCCAATGCTACTTGAAGTGTAGGGATGGGTGGGTTGATTATATCCCCACATGGAGTGTAGGGTTGGACGGAGATGGAGTGTAGAGGCTGGCTAGGTAGGATTTTGTGATCACATAACTGATACTATAATGGGCCAAGGCCCAATGCATGACTGCACCTATACTGAATGGGCTAAGGCCCTAACTAAAACTGGGTTTGATACTGAAAAAAGGCTTAGGCCTAAATTGTGATTGCTTTCTATTTGTTTGTATATATGGGATTGCACACTAAGTTTTCGTAAACTCACCCTTCTGATTTATCTGTATAGGAAATCCCCAGTCATAGGAGGATCGGTGCGGTGGAAGACTCAGCGGTGGCCACATGACCTACTTCATTTCATTTAAGTGCTTAATTTTGATTTTGATTTTATGTCAGGGATTTTACTGTATCATGGCCTCTTTGGATTTATATTTTTTAAATTTGGGATTTTTATTGTTTTGATTTATAACTAGTAATAGTAGGGATAATCGAGTTTTCAAAAAGAACCAAACGTTTTAACAAAATTCACTCAAATATGCAACTGTTTTAAAAAGCTTCCATAATAAGTGACGTTTTGAAAATTAATAACGTTTTGAAAGAGAGTAACTTTATGAATTACATTTTGAAAATGAACGACACGTCCTGGAATTAATATAAGATATTGTCAAAGGGTTATATAGGTAAGAGGTTTTTGACGACAACTCACTTTTTTCGAAAAACACTACCATGTGACATTGCCAGATTCGCCTATAATGTCTAGGCCGAGTTTGGGGTGTTGCAAAACATCTCACGATTCTCCCCTAATCAAGCATAAAAAACGATTAAACATAATCAACAATCACTTCTATTACAATGAATAAGAAAATCCCGACTTACTCCTCAATTAACAAAAATAAAAGCTTCACCTCCCTTAGTACTTACCAAATCAGAACAACAATAATGGAATTGGAAGAAAATAGAATTACAAGCAGAACAGTAATGACAAATAGACGAAAGAACAACCAATGTCAAACTTAAATTTTGTTTTCAAAAAGGGACGCAAGAAATAAAGCACCAGAAAGGAAAAATTAAAGAAAAAAAACAAAAATTAAAAAAAAAAAGAGAGAACGAGAACATGAAATCAATGTGAGAAATTCTAGGAATTTCCTAAGGGATAAGATTAAAACCAATCCCACTACTAACCACCACCCACATCTTAGAATTTCAATTTACCCCACTTCTACCATGTAGACAACACAGGCATGAAATAAAAACAAATATATCCACTTGTTCGCGCGAGGATTCAAACACAAGTTTAAAGGGTAAGCTAACATCTTACCACTAAACCAACAAGCTCATTCTAACACGAATTAAACGAAAATAGAATTTAAGTCACATGAACCAAGATTTATAGGAACAAAAAAATAACTGAATTTTCCCAAAAGTAAGGTTTGAACCAGTAACCTCAAACACACAATCAAGGCATTTAACCACTAAAGCAAATACTTAATTATAATAAAATTTAACAAATCAAATATTCAAATTTTTGGGGCATTATAGATAGGGGAAATACTACAAACTATTAAATCTAAGAAGAATGGTAAGGGTTGTTTGAAAGCTCTTAAATTGGATATTAGGAAAGTGAAGGTTCATGTGGCTAGGTTGTAGAAAAAGATGTAGGAACAACGAAAGACACAACTGAAAGTAAACTACAAACACATGAATTGTTTATGTAGTTTGGACTTAACCTGTATATGAGGAGATTTGCTCAATAAACCTCTCTTGTAATGATTCAATTTTAAGCGGTATCAAAAATACGATTTTAGAACCTCATTTTCATAAACTGAGACTATAAAGGTAAAATATAAATATTTACGGAGTTAGTATAAAAATATATTGAAGATTAGTTAGTAATTTAATTGAGAAAATAGTTAATTAACGCATAGGGACTAAATTGCAAAAGTCCAATCACCATTGAGTTTTTATTTAGAAAATGATTAAGGACCTAGATAGTAATTATCCAAAGGATCAAATTAATTATTTAACCAATTTTAAATATAAGTTCGTGGAGAATGATGTTGATTCCCACTTAGCCTTGGTTTATAATTAAATATATATAAAAGCCTTAATTAAATTAACTAGGCATGATATAAATTGATAAATGATATGTGATGCGAATTTATGATAAAAAAGGTATGAGATGATGATATGTGAATTGATTTATAATGTGAATTGAAACATTGATTACCTTATTAGCTCTTCGGGTAGAGTCGGATATAGTTAGTATGCCATAGGGTCATAGGTGTAATGATAAAAAGTCATCGTTGTCGAGCAACCCGAGATGACAAAGTAAACAAATTGTGAAAGTCATCATTGCCCGAGAACTTAGGGTGGTAGTATGTACATGTTCTAGTAGTCATCGTTGCAGGGGAACCCAAGATGACAGAGAAATAGATCTGTATATCCGCCTTGAGTCCGTGTCTGGTTAATAGGGATTCTAAACATGAACTTGATAAATGACATTTGAATGAAATGATTATATGAAATGGTACTATATGTGCATATATGTGAAATGTGACTAAATATAATATGTGAAAGATCATGCAAATTGATTTATTACAAGCCCTGAGGATCGGTATGGAAACGGAATGAATCAATAGATTCGAGTGTGAAATGAGATAAAGAAATGAGATTGTGTTATATATGAGTATATGATATGATGGTAGAATGTGTATGATCATATTTATATATGAATGTGGTATGTTACAATAGATTGTCATAAAAAATTGATACATGAGACATATATATTGGTTGATGATGTTGGAAGTTAAATTATGTTTTGATTGCATCTTTTGACATGCTATTTAAAATGTAATATTGTCTTAAATCATGAAAGTACCATTGAGTTTTATCGCTTAACATACAGTTTATTTATTTTGTGCGCATATATTTGTAAATCTTGAAGACTCAAAGAGTGATCAAACATCCAATTCGAGACATTGAGAATATGTAAGTTTGCTTAATTGGTTGAAATAGGCAAATCACTATTTGGGCAAGTTGTTGTGAGTTAATGTTAATGGTCATTTAGAAAACAGTAAGTGACGTTGTGATGAGAAATTGATAGTGAGTGACGTCGCAACCATGGACCTCCGAAGTTGAGAAGTCAACTCGATAATTTTAATATTTTACAATTTAGTCCTTAATCGACCTCAGGTTATCAAAAGAGCTTTCGTAAGCTCGTTTAAACCCCAAAATTATTTATGTAACATGTTGTGATCACATATTGAATATTATAGTATGTATAAACGATTGAATTAAGATTGTAGTTGTTCCAACAACGAATGTGGTATCCCATAATTCAGACCCGACAATCGAATCAGATATGAAGTGTTACATCTCTGCTATAATCTTCACTATAATCTTCATAGCACAAAGAACAATGATTTAAACTTAGATCTTTTCTCTCAAGTTACAGCCTCACCTTTGTATGATGTAACCTAGGTTCTAACATCTTGTTTTGCAATAGTTAGCAAGTGTTTACATTAACTTCTAAAAATAATACATTTCTCACAAAGCAAAAATAGTTACTCAAATGAATAAATCTCTGAATATGAATTCACTCCAAAAAAGTCTACCCGAAAATGATATTGTTTCTCCGTATAAGTACCCCGTGATGGGGTTATCTCATCTTTTGAATTTGGGTATCTTCTTCAATTTTAAGCGTCACCCCTTTATCTTATGTTATCAAATAAGTCTACAAACAGGCTAGGACTCTTATCTTCTTCATTTAAAAATCACATATAGAGTAAAGTCGATCTTGGAACAACCTTAAAACGGTGTTGCTGATTTACATGTATAAAATTGAATACAAACAAAGTAAAAAACTGCCAACTACAATGCAGGATGTGGCAAAAGTTATGGTTCAAAATGCGGTCACAAGGTATACACCAACTTACTCCACAAACTTGTTTCCTAACACAAAGCTTATGATAGAGTCAACTGCAATTTCATTGCTGTTGTACTTGAAAAGTTAGATGCAGTAATGCATAGATTAGACTTAAAATGCAATGCATCACAACAGTCTCTTGCCACCTACTACCGAATGGAGATTGAGTAGCATTCTAAACCATGTAGAGGCCAGAGACAAGGACACCTCATCTCACCGTACATTTTGGTGTTGTGTCAAACTGTTTTGCCAGCAACATTGTCCAAGGTAGAGGACGGAGATTCTATCAAAGGAATTAAAATGGCAAGGGAGGCAACTTCTACCAATCATCTTCTTTTTGTTTCTTAGGGCGAAAGTCCGCTCTTTCAGGGCAATTAAGTCTACTCTTAATTTTGCTGTGGGCTGTCAGGATAAATGGTTAACTTGGAACAATCAGAACTTTTTCTTAATCCATCCATCCGTAGAGCAGGGTGAAAGAAGATGGTTGATGGAAATCTTACGCGTCAGAAGGGTTGAGAATCCTAGGAAGTATTTGGGGATTGGTGTTTGCGAGATCAGTGATAAAAGAGCTATTCTAAAACATCATTGACAAGATTCAAGCTAAAGTGGCACATTGAAAGGCGAAGTGTCTTTCATAATGAGGTAGACTCACCCTCATTAAATCCACTTTCTTTACATGTTCTGTTTTCAAAGCCTGTCGCTATATTTGTGATGAGATTGACCAGATTTGAGAGCTTTCTAGTGGAGTCATGGTACATGCATGCATTTGTGTAATTAGACTACAATCTGTAGTCCTAAAGTTGAAGGAGGTCTAGGTATTAGACCTATTGCTTTGATGAATAAAGCACTTTTAGCAAAACAGGTGTGGCGTCTCACAACCAACCCAAATCTACTAATCACCAAGGCTTTCAAAGCAAAATAGTACAAAAATAAAGAAACCCTTGAGGCATCAGACTCGTGGATTTGGAAAGACATTCTAAAAAGGAGACAAGTGTGTAAGTTAGGAACGATATCCAACTTTGGAGTGGGGATTCTTGTTAATAATTGGAGAGAACAATATTATTTTTCGTGAAAGATATAACACCATGATGGCAGTAAAAGATTTGTTGAAGAACAATGGTATATGATTGAGATGATCCGATATTGCAATTGTCTTTGCAGGTAGGTAAACAATTGGAGAAAGGAATGTGGCTAATGAAGGAGCTATGTTTGCATCTCCAACATTTACAACTTCTTTTATTCTTAAATTACAAAATTTTATATATTATGATCACATGAATATATATTAAGTATCTACTGTGTTTAAATTTGGTATTTAGTTGTTTTTTATTTATTTTAATTTTGCATAATTTGATATTTCTACTCTTATAATACCATTAATTGTTAAAAACACTTATTTCAACCTGAAAAAGAGTACATATAAATTAAAAGGAATATTTTTAAGAAAAATTTGCATATGCATTTAATCGGAATAGTTTAATAATAGTTAAAAAATAAAGAGACCAAGTTATACCAAACAAACTATAAAAAATAAATTTCAAATTTAAATACAAGAAAAGGATGAAAACCATTAAAATTACAATATCAAATATTAATATTTTCTCAGTGTCTGCAGCTTTCTTCAAGGGCCTAATAAACCTGGGCTAGGTTTTTCGGTTCACAATCATGTGCCAATGCATTAAGGTTCTTCAATTTTGTAGTTATGGTTGGGACTTTCGGCTCAAAATTACTAAAGTGGAAGTCCCACGAAGCCAAATGTTGTTTTTAGGATCGAAATATGTTTTCTTCCTTATATTAGTTTTTATCTTACTTTTAAAGAATTAAATTAAAATTTTATCGCTTGGAGACTTGTAGTAGCCTTGGCTCTCCTAAAGATGAAAAATTTTAATTCAACCCTTTTAGAAATCATAAAATTACATATTAATCTATGATAAAATTGTACTTTAGCCTCCCTTCAAAAATAATGGAATTATAAGTTAATACAGGACAAAGTTACATTTTGATCTCTTAAAAGTTCTATAATTCAATTCAGGCCTCTCTAAAATAAATTTTGGCTTCACCCCTACTAAGGGGCAAAGTGAAATTTGACAATTTATTTGATTATAATTTTATGAAATATAAAGAGATGAATATGATATTTTTCCATTTTAAGGGTGTCGCCCCTGTATATATACCAAGGTATAATGTTTTTAATAGTTTTTTTAGTTTTTTCGTGTTCACTTTACCATCTATATTTGGGGGTCATGATTGCCCCTCTTAACAATACCATCTCCAATAATCAAACTTGTGTTCTCGATTAAAAATGCAATGCGTCTGACTATTGTTTATCATAGAAATACAAGTTCTGTAAATGCGGTTAAGGCAATATTTTTCACTTTTGAATTTTGTTGAGAAACTATGTCATATATTTTCAATGAAGTTTGAAGAGTTTATAAACAAAATTAGTAAAATCACATTCATTTGAAAATTTTGTATTTGAAATTCTTTTAGATATTAAAGAAAAAATTTTGATTTGCATTTTGCATATCTAATATCAGTTTTATATAGCGTAAACTTAAATTTGCCCATATGATTTGAGTTTGTAATTTTGTGGACCAATTTAATTTCACTAGAAACCTCCCAAAATTAGCACTTTGATTTGTCCCCAAATTTTAAAACATTTTAATTACATCCTTATATTATCTGTGTAATATTAATAAGGTCTTTCCGTTACTAAAATCATTAATTTAATTATTAAATGAGACATCAACTCTTATGTGACATAATTTAAAATTAAAATTTTAAAGTAAAATAAATATTGTAAAATCTTGGTTTTGAAATTTTTTAAACTTTTATAAAAACTATCATTCACTTTCTTTCTTTTCAATTTTACTTTATTTTTAGTTTTTAGTTTTAAAAATTATGCGATAACATTTTACTTTTCTTTAAAATTTTCATTTTAAATTGTGTCACATAAAATTTTACATGTCATTTAGTGGTTAAAACTAACTGTTTCAATAATGGAAGGACCTTATTGATTTAACATTGATAGTTTAAGGATGTAATTAGACCATTTTAAAATTTGGAAACTAATTTAGAATGAAGATCATAATTTGGAGGTGTTTAATGCAATTAACTCATCTTTTAATACAATTCTTACTGCTACTAAAAAATTCTTAGGAATCTTAAATCGAAGAATAATATATGTTTGAATTTGTTTGAACTCACGTTCTTATAATTATTACAATAACAATACCCGTTGAACTAAATCTCAATCGAATTTGTGAATTAACTTAAAATTTTGGGAATAAAAATACAAATACTAGTTGTATACAACTTAAATGATGATTTTGTATTAATGAGATGATTAGTGAATTAAATCAAAGTCAAACATATATGTGATCTAAAATATGCTATCAAAGTCAAGCACATATGTGATCAAAATATGCTATCAAAATCAAGCTTATATGTGGTCTATATCACAAATCACCACTATATGCGATCAAAATCAAGCATATAAAATCACAATCACCAATATATGATGACTCAGCTGGACTATGAGATTGATATTTTAAAAGAAAAAGGAGTAGATTACATTTGGCTAGGTTTTCTTTTTTAAAACTTTTTGAAGAATATTGGTGCATGCAATAAATCCTAGATAATTATTAGACATGAACTCTTGGTCCATCTTGTTGCCTATCTTTATTCCATTATCAAGGCTTTGTCCTCATGTCTTACCTCCAGTGAAGAAAGAGGAAAGAGAAATTTTGGAAGGTCTGACATCACCTTATATATTCTTATGAGAATCAACATATAATTCTATCATTGGATTGATTTATATTATTAGACATGAACTGCTGGTCCATCTCTTCGCCTATCTTTATTCCATTATCAAGGCCTTGTCCTCATATCTTACCTCCAGTGAGGAAAGAGGAGAAAGAAATTTTTTAAGGTCTGGCATTACCTTATATATTCTTATGAGAATGAACATATAATTCTATCATTGTATTGATTTATATTTTTATAATTTTTAAAATGATTAAATCAAAATTTTATTATTTTTTGACGTCAAGTTATAAATTTACCATATAATAATTTATAATTTTAAAAAAATTTAAAACAAAAAATTTCAATTTTGGGGAGACCAAGGCCCCTGCTTACCTCCTCTCTTCACCCTTGCTTAGCTCAAGGATAAAATTGAAATTGTGAAAATTTCGAGATCTTAAATTTGAATCCTACATTTTGTGTAATTTTTTTTAGATTTATTTTGATTAATTAATATTTATAATAATTGATTGTGTATAGTTTAGAATTAATCAAAATAAAATAAAATAAAAATGTTAAAATGTGCCACTTTTCTCAAATTTAGAATTTAGTCTCCTTATTTTTTGGATTTCAAAATTCAAGTCAAATGGTCAACACTATTATCTTTCTTCTTCCTCCTCTTTTGTTAAATTAGATAGTGTAACATTTTGAAATAATAATAAAAATACTCATTTGGTAGTAATGTAATTAAAAAAATGATATTGTCAAATTTAACAAAATAAACAATGTTAACTGTTAGACCTAAAATTTAAAATCTAAAAAAATATATGAATTAATTCTTAAAAATAAAAATATAGAAATTAAATTTTAAATTTAGACATATTTTAATCAAATTAAAAATTAAAGGGTTGGAAGGCCCTTGGAATCCTTCTGTCATCTTTTTAGCTGGATGTTAATAGATTAGTCGATCAAAATCTGACATGTTGCACCTACGTCTCAATGTCCTAAAAGGAAACCGCCTTTGAATCTTTCCACTTTTAGATTTTTAGATTTAAATTTAATCATTTTTTCCACTTCTTTTTTTTTTTTACTTTTGGTCATATTCTTTTTATTATTTTGACTCTCGATCTTTAAATTTTAGTTAAATTATTTTTATTGGAAAAGTTTATTTTAATTTTTAAAATTTTAACAACACTAACGTAGTAACCTGCATAGCAGTCCACTCGTATGTTATTGTTGATGTGGAAGATTTTTTTGAAAAGAAATTATGAATTTTTTAAAATTTACAATATTTTAAGTACTTTTGAATTTTTTTTATTAAATAGAATTGTCACAAGTTACTATGCCACTACTATTAAAATTTTAACAGTCTAACCACCTTTTCCATTCAAAGAAAAACAAAGTAACTAAATTTTGAAAGTTGAGAATTAAAGTGATTCAAAAAATAAAAGCTAAAATCTTAAATTAATAATCATATATATACATATATATTATACTGAACAGAGCATTAAAAATACTGAACCGAGATGGGATAAGATGGGGATATCCTTCTGGATATAGCTTATATCGATTTTGAATAACCAAATCTTCACACAATTTTAAAGATCGAAATTAATATTATATTTTTTACAATTATATAAGAAATTAATTAATATATAAATTACAAAATACTAGTTATTCTAAATTGTAAACCATAAACCCTAAATTAAATCATAAATCTTTAACACATATTAACCTTAAACCTTAAACCTTAAACCCCAACCTTTAAACCATAAACCATAGACCAAATACGATAAACTAAACATATATAATAACCTACATTATATAATGCATGGTTAAGACCAAAACTCTGCGTTTTGGTTAATACATTTTCCGGCGCTTATCAAAAAGCGCCGCTAATACCATGCTTTAGCGGCGATTTCTCGTGAACGCCACTAATTCCAGTATACATCAAGACTTAAACGCTGCGTTTTTGTTAATATCTTTTGCGGCGCTTATAAAAGAGCGCCGCTAATAATATACTTTAGCGGCGGTCTCCAAAAAGCGCCATTAATTCTAATATACCTCATGTAAAAACTCAGCGTTTTGGTGAGTATATTTTGCGGCGCTTGTGCAGAAGCGCCACTAATACTATGATTTAGCGGCGTTTCTTTATATGCGCCACTAGTAACTGTATACATCGAGACAAAAACGTTGCGTTTTTGTTGTCAAATTTTGCGGCGCTTATACAAAAGCGCCGCTAATAGTATACATTAGTGGCGTGTTCGCTCTGCGCCACTAATTCTAGTATACCTCAAGACCAAACTCTGCGTTTTGGTTAAGAGGTTTTGCGGCGCTTACCACAACACGCCGCTAATATTATACTTTACCGGCGTTTTACATTAAGCGCCACTAACTGTAACATACACCAAGACCAAAACGATGCACTTTGGTTAGGATATTTTTGCGGCGTTTTCCCATAAGCGCCATAAACTGTAACATACCTCTAGGCCAAATGCTGCATTTTGGTTAACATATATTGCGGCGTTTTGTTAAAGCGCCACTAACGCTAATATACAGCGAGACAAAACAGTGCATTTTTGTTTAGATTTTACGGCGCTTTAGCCATTGCGCCGCTAATAATTGCTTTAGCGGCGATTTACTATAAACACCACTAATTCTTGTATACATCAAGACCAAAACGATGCGTTTTGGTCTTCAGATCTTGCGGCGTGTGACAGGAAACGCCGCTAATGATGTTCTTTTACGGCGCTTCTCATGATGCGCCGCTAATGCCTGATAATTTAGCAGCGGTTTATTTTTTGCGCCGCTAATGCGAGATTATTAGCGGCGTTTGTAGTGCAAACGCCACAAAATATGCCGCTAAAAGCCTCATTTGGTGTAGTGCCTCTTCCAAAGGAATTTCTGTTGGAGATTGTGCATGAACTGACAGCCATAACTGGGAACTAGCTTTTGTTTCTTTCGGAATCAAAGCTTTCTTTTGTTATTTTTTACCTTGACCTCATATATTCTTTTAGGATATATGTATCTATGTAAAAAGCTTCGAATATGTGAACCATCAATTGATTTTTCTAAATATATTGTTTTTTATTGATTTATGGTAAATTTATTAAATTAGTCCTTCTACTATTAAATAGATCAATTCAATTTTTTTATTTAAAAATAATTATTTTAGTCATACAATTTTTGAAATTGGTTACTTTCAATTCCTATATTTTTTTAATTTTCATTGACTGATTTTTTTTCTAAGTAATATATGGAAGTAGAAAGCTAACATGATGTTACACACGTGGGCGAATCTAAAAACTTTTTTAGGAGGGCCGAAATTGAATAATCAATTTTTGAGATATCAAAACATAATTTTATAATGTATTAGCTTATGATGTCATCATTTTTCAAGGGATTAAACATAATTTTTTTCATTTTTGGGACCAAACTGTAATTTTATCATAAATTAATTTTTAATTTCATTTTATAGGAGACTTAAATAACAATTATTTCATTTGAAGGGCAAGGGGCAAGACCCTTGCTTGCCTCCCTCAGATTTGTTCCTAGTTTGATAATATGTTTGCTGCATAAGATTTTGAAAATAACATAACTCAATAAATTTAATAAGTATCATTTGGCCAAAACTGAAATTTTAAAAATAGAAAAATAGAAAAACTAAAGATGACTAAATTAAAATGCATGAACTAAATCCAAAACTTACACATAATACAGAGAATAATAGAAAATTTAACCATTTGTTTGTCATCGTTCTTTTTCTAAAATTAGTGATAAAATGGACCCTCAGGGACGAAGCTAGAACAAATTTTTAGGGGAGGCTGAATGAAATTTTAATTTTTTATAGTCTATATCTTTATAAATTTTAAAGGATTAAATCAAATTTTTATAATTTTAGGGGGGGCAAAATACAATTTTACTTTTATTAATTTAAATTTTTTAAAAAAAAAATTTAAGAGTTTATATAAAAATTTTACATTTTAAGGGGGCCGGGCGCCTACTACCCAAAAATCGGACTCTGTGGACCCTCGCACCAACTTTTGGGATTTTAGCTGGTTCCGGGAAGAAGAGATCGACCACAAGAAAAATACCCAAACATTATTATAGTTCATTAATTTGACTCACTATCACTACTCTCAACATTGTAAAGCAAATTTGTAGTCCTCACGAAAAGAATTGTGACAACCCTGTTATTTTCTCATCACCTTTTGCATGGAATTTGTAAGATTATTAGATTTGGATATACTTATCTTTTAGGGACCAACTTGAATTTATTGAATTGTGTGGAATCCCAATCAGCTTAGAACATATGTTTTTCAAGATATTGCAACAACAATAATAATGCTTATGCTACAGCATTAGCCTTTTTTTTTTAATTACATCTATCTTTTTTGTTGGGTGAGTTTGAAATTTCAAAAATTGACAACTGATTAAAATAATCAATAAAATCGAATCCATAATTGAAATAATCGTCCAAACCAATTGAGTTGATTTAGTCGGTTTTAACCGAAAATTGCTCTCCCCTAACAATGTCAATTAAATTTAGATAAGTATATTCTCAATTAGGTGTTTGTTTAGTTCGCACCTAATATCTTCCATATTAGAAATTAAAGAATTGTGAATAGTCTAAAAGAAATTCTTAGATTAAGATCTTGTTTGATAAAGTAGTATAAATCAATTGAAAAAATTAGTATTTTCAATTATTTAATTTTTTACACATGTTAGATCATTCAAAATAAAAAAAAAATCTGTTACCAAAAAAGTATGAAAATGATAATACTTCTCACTTAATGAAGAATATTTTCAATTAATTTATTTTAATATTATATTATCCTATAAAAACATTATGTTTAGAATTTAATTTTTATTTAAAATAAATATATAATATCTTATATATATATTTAAAAATCGAAAATGCAACACTACTTTATTAAAACCTAAAATCCATAAAACTTTGAAATTATCCTAATATAAATTATTTTCTTAAATTGGACCACCAAATCAAGCTGGCATAGGGAACATAAAAAAGTCAAGATACAGTCTGGCCAGCAAACTATTCTATTTTACATGTACCTATTTATATATTTTTAAGATTCTTTTGATGTTATGGAAATTCTTATTTAGTTTTTTTTAAGAAAAATTTAAAATATTTATATAATTTTCTTTTTCAAAATTTTAAAATTAAATCAATCGCGATTCGACTTATTTAATCACTTTCAAAAATTTTACTAAATTTTAAAATAATATTTACACCCAAAATATTAATGGTTGTGATCTTGTCATAAATTAAATCGGTAGTCACTCAATTATTGATAGGTTTATTTTTTATTATTCAATTATGAAAAATTATAAAATAGTCACTTAACTATTCAATTTTATTTTTTTTGTCATCAACTTTTAAATGACTAATTAAAAGATGATAGAACAGTTTTTAAATTTAAAATTATAACAATTTTAACCTTCAACATTTAAATATTATATCAATTACGTTTTTATTCTAAAAAGTTTACCCCTCAACATTTTTTGGAAAGAAAAAGCCATTTAGCAACTTCATAAATTCATAGAGTCTACAATTACATGACCATGTGGCCCATAGGGGTAATCCACACCAAACCGGGTTTCATCAACCACATTTACACATTGCGTAATTTAATTTTTTTTTTAGTTTTACTTTTCTTTATGACCCTTATACTTAAAAAGATATAAAAAATTATTAGTTAAATTTGATTGAATATATACCAAAAATGAAAACGCCCAAAAGTTCAAGATAATAATTTTCATATTTTTTTATTTTCTTAAAATTAACTCTCAATGTCACAAAGAAAATCAAAACTATAAAAAAAATCAAATTACACAATGTGTAAATGTTGATAGTTAATTTTTTTAGAATAAAGATTGCTATTATACCATTTTTTTTCAAAACGACTAATGACCAAAAAAAAAAGTTAAATAATTAAGTGATCATTTTGTAATTTTTGATAGCTTAAAAACTAAAAAAGAAATTTACTGGGTAGTGTAATTTACCGAAAGGAAAAAGAACCTTTCACTTTACTGCTTTCTAGAACCAGATATTTTTCTAATTGGCTGTCAAAATAAAACAGAGAAAGAATCCGGATATTTCGCCTATATATGTTCTTTAGGATTAACCCAAGGTTTTCACAAAGATATATATACATACATGTTTTACAACATATAGTTTCCAGCAATGAATCCAAACTCTGTGGAGCTTAGCTTGAGTCTTAAGCCATTATATGTGCCTAAATCTTTAAGCAGCTTGTTCTTAGATTTATCAAAAATTGATAATCAATATTATAAGTTATCTGTGTTGAGTGATTATATTGGCAAGCTTGAAGAAGAGTTAGCTAGGGTTCAGCCTTTAAAACATCTTCTTCCTCAATGCACTCTTCTTCTAATGGAGGGTAAGTATAATCTATAATTCATGTTTAATTATTAATTATTAATTAAAAGATATATTGTTTTCTTCTATGTCATGATTACATGATTTTTTTTTGAAATGTATAGCAATCGAAACATTGAAGGTGGAATTCACAAACATAAAGAATAATCTGAAAAATAACGAGAAAGAAGGAGAAAGGGAAACCCAGAAAATTATTAGTACATGCAGTGCTACAGAAGAACACTATGGAAATTCTCAGGTAATAGATAAAAGAATTTAGCTTTCAATGTATGTATGTATGTATGTATGTATGTATAAGACTCTGTGCAGCCATGCAAGGAGAAGGGAAACAACATGGAAGGGTTAATGATGGCATACAAGGAAAATAGTACATGGAATTGTGTTGGAGCATCAAGCAGTAGTGGAAAAGAAAAGGAAGTGGCAGCCATTGAAGAATATTCATGGAGAAATGATGAAACTTTTTATTGTAATTATGATCATCATCATCACCACCACCATCACCTAAAGCCATTGACACAAGCCATTTGGAAGAACAATAGGAGGTTTTGGTCTTCTGAGCTTCATTCAAGGTTTGTGGAGGCTTTGAATATGCTTGGAGGCAATGAAGGTCAGAACTTAAAACATCACAGATATATATACAAGTAAAAAAATTATGTTTATTAAAAATTTATATAATAATTAAATGAACCTTTGGTTTACTATTGCAGGTTTGAGTTTTACTATAAATATCCTTACAATGTTATGATTTATTTTGAAAAAAATATTTTTTTTATTATTTTTTCGATTAAATTGATGTGTGATTGATTCATGACATCAACTCAATTGAAAATTAAAAAATTTTAAGTGAGATATAAATATATTTGATTATTAAAGAATTTTTATATTTGAATTATAGGGTTAGGGTTTTGCATAACTTTGATTAGTTTGTGCATGGGTTTCATTGTTTTTTTTCCCCTTTGATTAAGTGATTTGAATATATATATATATATATTTATATATAACAATTTGTGTCATCAGTGGTGGAGTTAGGGGTTAATAGGTGTCTATTTCTCTTTAAATGAAATTTTTTTCATTTAGGTTCTTTATACTTTATAAATTAGTAATAGTAAAATTACAATTTGTCTTAAAAATGATAAAAATTTGATTTAGTTCTTTAAAATTTATAAAGATATAGACTATTAAAATGATGAAATTACATTTTTACTATCGTAAAAATATATAATTTATTCCGCTCAAAAAAAAATTCTGACTCCGCCATTGTGTGTAATTATTCAATACACTAGTGGTATAGAAAATTTTAGCTTTACAATTGGGATCGAGAATTTGTCACATGTCCTAATTATTTATTTTTTTAAAAATTGAACATAACTTTAGGACACATGACAAAATCTCAACGTGGGTTATAAAATTTAAAATTTCCACCACCAGGCCTAATATTTTTGATTTTTTTTTTCATTTTGGGCATGCAGTGGCTACTCCTAAGCAAATCAGGGACTTGATGCAAGTTGAAGGATTGACAATTGACCAAGTAAAAAGTCATCTGCAGGTTAAATTCAATCTTTTAAGCTTAATTAATAATGCATGCATTATATTATATATAGTTCAAAAAAAATAAGAAATAAAAAGTAAAAAAAAAAGAAGGGTAAAAATACAATTTATAATTACAAGTAATTCATATAATTATAATTAGACACAAATGAAATTATAATTATAACAACAAATTCATAAAATTATGACTAATTAGAATCAAGCCATTACATGCACAAATAAAAAGATTGATAATCGGACTTAAATCAAAATAAAATTAAACAAATAAAATTTAATTTAACATAAAATCTACAGCTACATAAATACTTATAATTAAACGTTTACTAACACTGCCAAAATAGTAAAAAATTATATGGGTACAATTCTTTTGCTTAAGAAAATGTTGTTCAATATATGCATCTACAAATTAAGATTTATAAATGCCAAAATAAATAACTCAAAACATGATCATCTTTGAAAAGGTTTGTTTTTTCTCAACCAAACATTTTATTGATTCAAAAGATGATACTGTTCATATATACTATTTTTTTTAATTACTTCAAAGGGCTTTTTGCATTTTATCAAAGCTATTATTATATTTAAATTTGTTAATTGTTTTTGTAAACAAGATATTGGTTTTTCCAAGCAATCGATTGAGTTTAATCAAGTTTTTCATTTTAATAAATTTTTATATTATAAAATTATATTTTGATCCTTATCATATAAAAAGAACTTAAACTGAACTGTTTGGTCTAACACGAACTTAACATAAAACCTCAAATTTTGATTTGAACTCTGATTTCGAACTTTTTAATTCAAATTCGGCTGGATTAGATTACAATTGAATCCAACATTACAATATGTGAACATAATTAAGAACATTTAAATTATAACAATGATTTAGCAAAAACATAATGTTAATTTGAAGTATACCTAGTAAATGTTGTACATGCTCTCATAGTGTGTGTTTTTCCTTAAACTAATAGCTAAACAAATTATTGAATGTCTATGTCAATTTTACGAGGAGGAGAAATTTGTAAGAAGGTATCTCTCCGAATCAATAACGTTATGAAAATGGACAAAATTCTTGAGTCCAAAAGTGTACGTAAATGTGCAATGGAATTCTATATAAGTCTTATGTTCCCTACCTAAGATTGCTCGGATACACCAACTTTTCTCTGCAACTTCAAAGTATAGAAACTGATTGTTTGTTTCAAGAATATTAGAGGGATGGTCCCTTGTGAGGCCAACCCCATTATGTGTATGGGCCACAAACCCTTTGTGGGGTTTTGTAATTTTGGCTACTCCGAGCTATTTATGTTTGTTTGGACCTGGGTTTGTGCCGGTAAAATATTGGGTGTTACCAATGAGTTTTAACTCAATTTGCTGCAGCTTAGTTATTAATGTATGAGGATATGAGTTTTGAGTATGTTAAAATATATTATCCTCTTATTTAATGGGTAGAGAAGAGTTATGGATAGTTTTAAGCGTTGTATTAAAAAATAAAGATTAAAAATCATGGTACTACACTCATATGAAAAGAAGTATATAAAAAAACAATAAAAATTTAATTTAATATTAATATATAATTTCCTGCACCGTTCACATTGCCAATAAATTAAGTGATATTACATCATTAAAAATGAAATTAAGTTAATACAAATTTAAAATTTTTTGATAATTTAGTTTTAAATTTTTAATATTATATTTCTGCAGAATTTTGAAATATTATAATTTAGCAAATAACTTTTTTAATTATGTAATTTCAGAAATATAGACTTCATAGTGGTAAGTTTCGTTTGGTATAAAAGGCAAACAAGGACGGCTTGGCTCAGCTCGGCTCGGCTTCTTCGAGCCAAGTTGCAATGGTGATCTTTCAACGTCAGCATATTTAGGAGCTTTGCTATGATGTAATTTATTTTAAAATATGTAAGTTTTACAGATTAATATATAATTAATGAAAGGAAATTAAAACTCTAAAAATCCCATTTTATTTATGATCAAATAAATATATATTTAATGGAAAGAAATGAATTTTGGTATAATGTGTACTTATATATATAAATTTTAATTTTTTATAATTTTATACATGATAATTTTAATTTGATTTAATTTTCACAAACCACTATTATCATTATCAATATAAGATCATTTTACATTACATATTGCATACACAAATAATTACACTTATCTAATATAACAATAAGTTGAGGTATTTGTTTCTTTAAGGATGTGCTTGGTTAGTTGAATGTAACATTATGGCTTGTAATGTTACATTTCGAATGAGATTATGGTATTTGGATTGTCAATATTTCAACCATCCCGTAATACCACATTACAGAATAGTGTCAAGATATGTTGTAATCTCATTACGACTCATTTATTAAGTTATCTAGGATTATGGGTAGAATCTAAATTTTAAGGCAAAAGTACCCTATTATTTTATTATATTAATTAATATAATTTCAGTAGTTAAAATAGCAGGAGCTTATGTATTTTATCTTTTGCTTGGTTATTAGACATTTTCAAAGGTTGGGTAGGGTACTTTCTCTTTCATTTACTTAAAATTTTTTTACATGTACATGTGAAATAATTTTTCTATCCCATGTTACACAATTTGTTGTAATTTTGTGTGCGAATTTTACATGAGAATTTCAGGATCAATGTTGTTTAGAAATTAGTGGTTGTTCAAATGAATTTACATCGTAAAATCAATGTGTAATAAAATTGAATTTGTTAAATTGTACTATCTATTAAATGCTATTCATACAATTAAACTTAAAATTTAATTGTTATATAATTCTAATAATAATTAAATTATGCTTAAGAGTTTTATTAAAGTAATAATATAAAAAGCTGCTTATACAGTGTTTGTTAATAAGGCCCGTCCTCCTTTGCTTTTTAGAGAGAATTTTGCAATAAAAAGTCATTTTCTCTTAAAAGAAAGGAAGAACGGCCTCCATCAGAAAAGTCATTTTCTCCAGATGAAGAAGTTAAAAATTTCTCATTTTCTTCAGCTTGAAGTGCTTTTGGCTGATAATTGACCTTTTTAACATGGTTAAACGTTCTTTCCTTTGCTGGTTCTTTGGAGCTGTATACCCATTTTTTTCACATTTTCGCTTTCAAAGCTCTTTCCTGTTTTTTGTTCCTCTTCCACAGGTGAGTTTCTTTTCTTCTTCTTCTCTTTATTTATTCATTATGCTTTGTTTTTAGTTGCTTTTTAGTTCCTCTTCCGCAGGTTAACTCTTCCAACAAAAAAAAAGAGAGGGAAAATTCTGGCTTTTGTGCCTCTTTTTCTGGATTGTTATAAAATACTCTTAGGGATGATACCTATAGGTTGGACATAAATTGCTTCAAATATGTGAGTTTATGACCATTTATCTGCCTCATCTGTGAATTAGATTCTATTATGATGGTATATGGTTGAGGAATGTGTTTATGGAAGAACTAGAATAAAGGTCCTAAACAGGCATATAATGCGTAGGGTAGCAGCTTCTTAGTTTCCTCTGCTCATCTATGATCTTATTAAGAGTTTCAAGCTGTTGATACTTAAGCTGGTATTTCTTGAGACAAATTATTTCAACTATGGCTATTTTTAGCAGTTTACCCGGCATTTTTGCTTCCTCTAGGATATGTGCAGCTTTTACATTTATGCTCGTATACCATATATGCTACTGGCTCAAATTCCATAGACTTTGAGGTATCCTTTCAAGTTTGCTGTACTCTCTTGCTTCATTTACCCTGAACTCTTCATGGTGTTGTTACTTAACAGCACTCAAAGTCTGCATTGTATTCTCCTCAATCGGAAAACTAATTGACTATCTAGCCCTCCTAAAATTAGATTAAGTCCTATTTTCTTAGCTAGGTATGAGGCGGTGATCCTCTGTCAACAAATTCTTTTATTTGTTGGCTGTGTTTTGCAAAAGATTTCTATTTTGCAGAATTGATTGAAATTAAATATGTTGCTCTCAATTTTGTTGGTGTGATGTACCATTTGCTTTACTGAGTGAAATTAAATACTGATGTACCATGTTGCTCTCAACAAATTCTTCTCCATAAATTAAGCTTATTCATCTCCAATCACCACTGCCATGACAAGGTGCAGCAGGTGTTGCTTGTACTAGTACTCCATGAAAATAGTGAATCTCATCATGAATTTTCTTGGGATTGCAATCATTGTTTACTCCCTTTGGCTCAATAATTTAAGAGATTCATAAATGAGTGTTGCTTTGTAGTAGTAATAATAATAATAAAATGAAAAGGTAAAGCAACATAAATAATCCATTAGAACCGACAATAGGCTATCACGCATGCAAAGGATTAACAAGTTACATAAGCTACATAAGCAACATAAATAATCCATTGGAACCTACAATAAGCTACATAAGCTCTCTTGGTGTCTATTTTCTCTTTCCAAATCTGAACCTTGCTTAGAATTAACAAGTTCATAGAATCACTCGTAAAGAATGATTGAATGAGACTCGCCAGTGTCTTACCTTAATGTGTTATGCCATGTTTTCCCTTGGTGTTTACCTTATCCTAGATTTTTCATTCTGTAATCCTGGTAGGTTAAATATCGAGGCAGACAGCCTCATCCACATTTTTTTTGACCACCTTATCTAAACTTGTTATTTTGTTAAGTAAGTTGGTCAGGGTTTGCATGTTTTGAGATAATGGGATGTTTTGCAAGGTATGTGTTGCTGTCAGAAGTTTTTGTGGACTCCAATGAAAGCTTTTTGGTATATCGGCTAGTACTGGCCTAGCTTCATGGTCTTCAATAGAATGAATGACTTTGTTCCCATTTTGTGTGTACCGTTAGGAGAGTGTTGGTGTTGTGTGCTTATATACTAGAGTTCAGAATTTTTGTACAATCTGTTAGCTGCTTAGTGGTGCTTGTTGTTGGATCTCATAGATATCAAGTGTCCAGAAGTTGGTTATTGTATATGATATAATTCATTGTTTTTCTCTTAGATGAGTGGACATCCTTGTGTTTTGTACCGTTGATCTGGTTTTCTAGACAGCATTGAGACAACCTTGAAGTTAATTACACCTGTGGCTCATTCTTTTTATGACGTGAATTATATTACCATTATAATCATAGCACAATTTGATGATAATGAGGCTTATATGCCCAAATAAATTGCCAACAATAATTACTTTGCAGGTCTTATGTTATTCCTCTAGGTATTTTAAATTACATTTACAAATACATGCATAGTTACTTTGGAATTGATGCCTGAAAAGCTTACATATCTTATAAGGAAAGTAGCACAAGTATGTTTAAATGGAGTCTGGACTATATAGGAGGCTCTCCTATCCCTCACAGTCCTTGAAGAAGTTTTGATGCATTCGATCGTAGTGTGTCTGTCAATCGTCAGTTAAGGAGATTCTTCTAATATCAAAATTTAGATGTGATGTAAGGATGGTTACAACATAAAAATAAAATGCTAATATTATCGAGTATAATTTTTTTTTAATTTATAAAGTTAAAAAAAACATCCTAATGTATCATTTTTTATTGTTTAAAAAAAAAGTTTTGAACTTAGCAATAAGTTAATATTACTTCAAACTGCATTTCTTTTACATGCAAGAAAGGCTATTAGATAAGGTTAAGACCTCCAAAGTTATATACATACACTTGAACAGCTATATATATATTAGGACAACTTGGAAAAACTCCTAATTGAAAGCTTTATCAGTTTTTATGGAATACGAAGATATTAACTGGGCATATGAGAATATTATTGATTCAGAAAAATGCGTATGGTCGAGAAAACGATAATGATGACGATGATGATGATAATGGTGATGATGACGGTGAATCAAACAATTCAAGTAGTTTTGAAATAGGATTAACAAGAGATGCTATAGCTTCTAGTTTAATGAATTAACTTTAAATTGTAAAGGCTATTGTAAAATTTTTAGTATTTATATTTGGTATATAAATATTATCCCTTTTTAAAACTTTAATCCAAATATATATAATATTTTAATTTGTTAGGTTTATGTTTTCTATGTTATGTTAATATATAATATGAATTATATATTTAAATATATTTTAAAATAAAATAATACAAATGTGTTAAAATCATTAATTAAAAATAAAAAATAATTTTTATAATAATACAATTGTGTCAATATCTAATTAAAAATATTTAATTTTTATATTTAAATATTTAAATATAGTTTATATATTCTAATTAAATTTAATAAATAATTAATATTAATTACTTAGAAATATTTAAAATTAATATTATATATTAAAATATTAACAATAAGTTATAATAAATTATTTTTTATATTTTTGTTAAAATATCATAATTTTAACTAATTTTAACATTATTTAAATACATATTTGTTACTTTATAATATCATGTCTAAAATGAACATTTTATTCTTGAAAAATACTTTTTGACAGTAATATTAAACAGTCAAATTTTTTAAAAGCACATCTCAAAAGTACATTTTCACAATATTTTTCAAAAGCACTTTTCAAAAGCAAAAAATAATTGGCCCTAATATCCCAATTAGAATCCATTGGAGATGGCTGAAACATACCTGCTCAAAGTAGGGAGATTTGGATTTGTTAAATGAAGCGCATCGAGCTGTTAAGAGAATGAATGGGAGATGGTTGTTTGGTAATCGATTGGGAGTGAACCTAACTAGATATGGTGGAAGAACGTCGTACTGAAGAAAGATTACGGGACATCGCAGTTCACCTACTGAACAGAGAATTGTTAATGCTGCTGCAGCTCAGAATATTAAAAAATGTTACAGGGAGGTGCTCCTTTCCATGAATAAGACGATATGGAGTCAAGAGGGAGATTTACAAGTGGAGATGACAGGTACGGAAATTTTTCATGACGAGATCTAATTCGACCCCATCATTGTGGCGTAAGTCTTGTGAGTTGCATTTAAATGAGAACACACTCTTAACACTACAGACAAGTGTTGTTGGCAAAGCGAGAGGTGTATTTGGGGAGCGAATGGCTTCAAGGAAACTTTCAACAGCTTGGATATTTTGATGTTAATGTTAAGAAAATGGAAGGGGGTTTCTTCTTGATCGAGTTTGAAAATAAAGAGTTGCTCACTTCATTCAAAGACAAGAATTGGAGTTGGCTGAATGATTGGTTGTTTTGATTCACAGATAGAATAGCATGGGTATACTGCTATGGAGTCGGAGTGTTGAGACATTTAAATCTATTGCAGAGTTATGGGGATCTCTCATTCAACTTGATGGCAACTGGCAAGACGACGAAAGCTATAGATTTAAACAGAAGTATGATGCTTATACGCACGGAACAATCTGAAAAAGATTAATGAAGTTATCTCGGTGTCTTTTCCTGGGAAAAGCTCTCTGGTTAGGGTGGAAGAAATTAAGTAGTTTCCGAGTGAAGGCAACACTTGAATAATATGAGTTTTTCAGAAAATGATAGGTTGATGGAGACACACCTAAACTCTAGCTATACCGGCGAAACTTTTCCCATGGGTTGTGATAAAGAAAATGATGAAGATGAAAGGTCTAGCTTCATGGGAGAAGATGATGAAATAATGAAATTGGTTATTGTTATTGGGAATGAAAATAAAAAAAGGTTGGAAGAAGGGCTACCTAGCTCATGCCATGAGCAATGTAGTGAGAAGTAGATGTGAAGTTGACGACAATTGAGATATAGCTTAGGTGAATATCTCCAAGGCATGAATGGAAATAATGATTGCGATCGGGTGAGAGTGGATAATATTAATATTAGCTTTATTCGGTTAGAATGATAATAGTCAGGTTCGCATCGGTTCAATATAAAACTTTAAGTGGTTTGATCCGGTTTAAAAAATTAAGTTTAAAATAGGTTTAAAATTTTGTTTAAGTCCTATTCAGATGAAAAATACGTTAAATTCAAGTTCGGCCCAACTCGATTTAACATGTTCGTATTAATTTTTTATATAAAAATAAATTTAAAAAATATAATACATCAAATACACTAAAAACATTAAAATAAATATTTCTCAAAAAATTAAAAATAATTGTTTTTAAAAAAACTCTTTGTACTTAAATAACACTTAGATGGTTATAACTTAACAAGCAAATGCCTCTAAAATAGTAGTAAAATTAATAATAAAATAAGAGTTATCCAATATCCAAATAATAACAACTAAATAGTAGCAAATAATAGTAAAATAGCAACAGAATAACATCAAAATAACAGCAATGGAAAAAATTTAGGCAAATTCGGGATAGACTCGGGCAAAAAAATATTACCTAAGGCCTAGTCCGTTTAGAAAACAAACTTTTTTTTTTCAAAGCTAATTTTTCGAGCAATACCCAAATCCTCTTACATCCTGGATGGACCTTCGGGCCTGAACAAATAATCCAATTCATAATCAAATCTAATTAGAATACGAGATTAGGCCCGGAACAATTGGGTTATTGTTATGGAATCATGTTGGACGAGGTATAGTAATAATAACTATAATCTTAGCCTTAGGAGAAGAAGGGAGAATAAATATGTGAAATGGAAATTTTGTGATGAATTCCATGATTATTCTTCGAAAACAAAAATAGAGAAAGAAAGAAATGAAACACCTTGAATGATTAGATTGATTTTAAGATGGCGACTTTGAGCATGAAAGTGACTCATTGAGATGCAAGGTTAGGAAGTCAATACCCATTCTACCAAAAGTTTAGAATTTTGTTTTCAAGTTGATGATGCTTCCGGCATGGTTATTGAATCGGTTTGTAACCTTCACAAAATTTTATTTTTAAATAAATATATATATAATAACACTATTTTACATCAATAAGGTTATACATTTTTTTATCTCAAAATTTTTTAATAAGTCTATTTTAAAATTAGCAGAACTATTTTTAATTAATAAGTCTAAATTAAAATATAAAAGTTAATTTAATAATATCATGAAAGATAAAGGTACTGTCATTGGTTTACAAGTTTTCTAAATTCGTGCTTATATATATCATAGATTAATTATAAAAATGGTTTTAACATTATTAATTATTATTATATTTAAAATAAAATCATATTTATATATATATATGATATATTTAATTAAAATAACTTTGATTTTTATTATTTTAATTTATCTAATTATATTCAATATTTTATAGATTTATAATTTTATTGATTAATAATATATTATATTATTTTTTAAAAATAATTTTTTAAAAATATGACCAAATTAATTAATTGTATGTTAATATAATATCATATTAATTAATATTATTATCATCACATAATAATTTTAATAAATTAATATTGTGAATTTAATATTATTATTAACAATAAAGAGTATTTTTATTAATTTAAAATTATTTTTAAATTCGTGGTTTTATATAAATTATAAATTATAAATATAGATACACTATTATAGATTGAAGAAAGGATAAATGTTGTTTTTTAGGGAAAGTTTTCATGTTAGTTAAATATTAATTTCAACTATTAGTTGCACGTAAAATACACTTTCTTTTTTAAAAAACTAAATAATACTAAATTTTTAGGTTAAATACGTAATATATGTCAAATTTTTAATTGACCGTCAATTTTTTAGGGTTAGGGGTGATTATTAGTATTAGAATTTAGGGTTTTTATTGGGTTTAGAGTTTTAAGAGTGAACCCGTGAAAGTTTATAGGTAGTTTTGAAAGGTTGGGGATGCGATAATAAGTTTCAGAACACATACATTTCATATGTCAAACTGGGATAAAACCATTACTGCAAAAATCCATCCTATGGAAGTCGGGTTCTAGGGTGACAGTGCTTGTTATGGTCACGGGTCAAAGTTTAAGTGAAGGTCCCAGTCGACGACCTTTATGTGGTCACGAGTTCGAGTGTAACTGGGGGCTAGTTCACAATCATTATGCAGTCACAAGTTCAAGCTTTTCGGATACCCGCAAATGATGCCTTATATATACCATACAAAAGATTGAGATCATAATCATAGGGAAAAACGAAGGGCTTTCCGATGTAATCAACATATTTTTTTTTCTATTTCCAGGCAATCAATATTTTTAACATTTCATTCTTATCCGAAGGTTAACACCGAGGTGGACACAAGATAATTTTCAGGCGGAGAGTGGACGTCCCGGCGGAGCAAAGGTCAAACTCAGGTTGGCACGATAGCGGTTGTAGTTATTAACGGGTTATTTAATAACGACAATCACTGTCGCCCCGAAAGGAGCATCACCTTTACTCCACCTGTAACATCCTCAAAACTCCTTTGGTCGTAAATAATATGAGATAAAATCTTAACAAAATAACGTATAAGATCAAAGAAAATGAAAGTTGCAATATATCAAAAGACAGTTAAATCAAGAAGCATGACATGATGATAAGGAAAGGACTAAATCGTAAATATGTGAAAAGTTTTTGGCTCAAGTGTAAATATGCAAAATTTAGGGGATCGAAGTGTTAAAATGAGAAAGTTGAAAGACCAAAAGTGAAAATAATCCAATTTATTAAGATATGGAATTGACATTAGGGACCAAATTGAATAGGTGAAGAATTATGAGGGACTAAATTGCAATTTTACCAAATTAAGTGATGATTCAAGGATGGAATTTTGAAAGATCATAAAGGGTAAAATGGTCAATTAGAAAGAGGGAGAGTTCGAGAATGTAATGATTATATTGATGATATTTTGGTGATTTTTTTAATTAATTAGTTAAAAATTATTTTATTAATATTTTACTTAGATATTTATTATTATTTTATTTAGAAAATGGTAATTTAAAAAGAAAGGAAGGATGAAGGAAATTTATCATCCTCCCAACATGAGTGAAAGGATGAGAAAAAAGTTTTCATTTGTTTACAATTTAGTCCTTTATCATGAAAACCTACCTTTTTACCCAAAATTTTTGAAAATTTCCTTAGATATTAAAGAGAGAAGATGAAATAGAGATTCTAGAGAATATGTTCATCAATTTAGAAGTAAGAAAATAGTAGATGAAAGAGAAGAAAATGAGAAGAAAAAGGAAAGAAAGTGGTGAAGATGAGAAATGCATGGAAATGAAGAAGAAATGAAGAAATTCTTGACAAATGAGGTAAGTTTCATACTAAACCTACTTGTATTTCAATAGATTGAGTTAAAGATGTTTTTAGTGAAATGTATAAAACATGTATTTAATCTAAATACTAGAAATAGAAAGTATTAATGATGAAAAATAGAGACTTAAAACACTAAATTAGTAAGAGAGAATGTGATTTGTATGGTGAAAAGTACTAAGATTAAGAAATGAATATGTAATCTACACATAAACATAAGTGTCTAAATTGTATAGTAATCAAAAGTATGGCAATTATGTGTGAATGAATGAAAGATAGTGCAAAGAACCATGGAAAAGAAAATATTTTTTCATTAAAACAGTTTGGACAGCAGCAGTGACTTAACTTTGAAAATTCACCAAAAATTATAGAAATTTAGTTAGAGATTGAACTAAATATGTAATTAAATATTATTGAGTCTAGTTTCATATGGAAGAAATGGTGAAGGAAACGGAATTTATAGTTTGAGATATATTAATTTTTGTGAAACAAGGTCACAGTGGATTCGAGTTCCCCTATTCTGACTTCGGAAAATCATAAAAAATTGTAAAAATATTATTAGGGTTTTAAATTTATATGTTTAAATTCTTAATGAGTATATTTTCAATAAAAACAAACAAAAACATCATCCAAACTCCGTAATAAGAGATAATTAATTTTTAGTAAAGAAAGGTCGAAGCTGTCAAATAACAAAACAGGGAAAATTTTGAAGAATTTACTGTACTTATTGGCTAAGACATAAATTTTGAAATTTTTATGGTAAAAAGGTATTTGAGCCTAGTTTCAAAAAAATCAAGCGGATCTTAATTTTGAATTCTGTAGCTCAAGATATAAGTAATTTAGTGACTATGAATCAAGTGGACAGTTTTGATATGAACACATAAGTAAATAGTGGAATTATAGATAATGTTACATATAAGCATGTTATATACTAAAAGTTAAAGATTCTAACAAATATATTGTAAAACCCAAATTCTGCCCGGCCCGCACACACAAATTAAACCAACCAAAAATAATAATCAAAATAACAGTCCAATAACAGTCCATTTACATTGGCCCAAAACAATACAGCCTAATGGCCCAATTACAGAAACCCAAACCCATATTCAAAAAAACCCTAGCCTAGGCAGAAACAAGCTCAGCCGCCACACGCCCGACAGCAAGCCGTAGCCACGGCCCTCACCCACGCGCCTCTAGCTGGCTGTACCTGCAAAACAAATGAAACCAACAAGCAACGAGCAGCAACAGAAATGAGCACACTAGAATAACATAAAAAATAGCAAAAAAATATAAAAGAGAATAAATAAATAATTTTTGTAATTTCATTTGGCTATATAAAGCTGATTGATTCATTTGTAAAGGGATGCACGAATCAATTGAAAAAATTTCAAAAAAACGAAATCAAAATTGAGAAAAGGTGATCGATATTTTTTTGTGTTTTTTATTTCATTTAAGTTTTTTTCCTTCTTTTTTCTTTCTCTGCTCTTTTTTGTAAAAGAATAACAGAAAGGGAAAGTGAGGGAGCTTACCGATGGTCCATGGTCTCCTCGTCGGCTCAGATCGTCGTCCTTGGTGGAGCCATGGCGAAGGAGCGACGGATTCGATGGCAGCATAGGGCTAGGGTCGAAACCTTAGCAGAGAACAAAGAAACAACAACATTTTTTTTTAAAAAAAAACATAGGCTGCTAATGTTTTTTTAAAGAATTTTTTGCTTAAATAATAGTACAATTCGGCGCTGTTTTGAGCTAAGGTCCATAGCGCCGAAACGACGCCGTTTGCTGGCCCTTGACCTGCGCGGTGACTCGGCCCAGGGAAAGGATCCACGTGTTTTCTTGTAAGGGGTTAATATCACTTTAGGTCATTCTGCATTTTTAGTTTGTTTTAATTTAGTCCTTCTTGCACTTTTTCCTTTATTTTTAATTTGGACCTCAAATTTTTTTCCTTTTTAATTTGGTCCCTGGCGCGCCAATCCTCTAGGGAAGTGACGCGTGTCCAGGAAATGGGTTTATTGCCCATTTAGCCCACCTTTCTTCGAGCGTGTTTTATTTTAGTCCTATTTCGAGTTTATCTTTAAATTTATTGTGAATTTTGCCTAAAATTTTATTCTGATCTCAATATAGTCCTTTGATTAATTTAATTTATTACTTATCTATTAATATGTCTACAATTTTTCATTTTTCTTCAAGTTTTTATTTATTTTTTATCTCCACTATTTTTTATATTTATCTAGGCCTTAATATTTCTTTTATTAATTTATTAGTACTGTTAATCCACAAAGTTTTTCTTACATACATGTGATTGATTTTATTATTATTAGTACTATTATGGTTATTATTATTATTATAACAACTTTAATTTCGTCCCTTTTTTATTGTCCTTTGAATATTTCATGAATTATTTACATTAAATATTTGTTTGTGTATTTAGTTATTAATTCCTTTTATCTTTTAAAATTTAGCGTTTTCTTGTTATGTGTTATTTTATTATTGTTATTGTTGTTATTATTCATTATTTGTCTTATTCTTTTAATTGCAATATTTATGTTAAAATGATATATATCATGTAATCGTCGATATACATATGCCATGAACCATTATTTAATACACTTGTGTTGTAATCGTTCATTAGCTTAATTTTCATCCAAATTCAAAAAGGAAGATGTTTAAAATAATAAGCAATATTTCGTATTTTGGGATTCGAGAGATCGTTCCCTAACTTACGGGGTCTCGATTTTTTGACAAATCTGAATATACGAACTATTTTCAAAAATATATATATTTAGAATTATCTTGGGAATCAAAAAAGGATCGTATCCCAACTTACGGGATATGATTTCTTCTCCGAAACCGAGATGATCAAAATTTCCAAAAATAAATAAATTTTCGGTGCTTATTCTCGTTTTGGGATTTAAGATATTGTGTCCTAACTCACGGGATATAATTCTTTTTTCTCAATTAACGTGAAATACTCCCTTCTTTAAATTTTTAAGTAATTTTAACAAAAGGATCATATTTTTAAATTTCTTTTCGAATTTTCAATTTTTCGACATTAAGACATTAATTAATCGATTAGGTACCAATTTTGGGCGTTACGAGGGTGCTAATCCTTCCTCGTACGTATCTGACTCCCGAACCCGTTCTTTTTAAAATTCGTGGACCAAAATCGTTTTCAATGTGATCCGATCACACCTCGATAAAAGATCGGTGGCGACTCTAATATTTTTTCAAATAAGTCGACAACTAATTTTTCTTTTTCAAAAAAATGATTTCGACATATATACATAAATGATGTGGAATGGAGAGGAGGAGGAGGAAAAATATATGAATATATATATAGTAGATGAATTTGAAATGTTTCCAAATGGTTGTAAGTGATGGAATGATTAACACATGTCAGTATGTTTAAACGAATTGATAAAATAATAAGTGAATAATTGTTAATTGATGTGATATTGAATTCTTTATTAAAATTTTATGAAGAATTAAATTGATTGACACAATTTAGAAATAAATATGAAATATACGTAAAGTAGGTAAACTACTTTTGAAAGTGCAAGTCCTCCAATGGTTTTATTTGTAAAACTTTAATATTTGTGTTAATTTTATATATTTTGTTATTTTAATTGAATATCATGGTTTTATGAGGACTTGCTATTAGAAATAGATTTAAGTGGATGATATGTAAAATGAAGTGGCGGTTATGACATTTGAATATATATATTCAGGTAATGATATAAAAATAAATAAATAAAAATAAAGCGTTAAACTTGTAGGAAAATGGAGACGGCGTCACGATGACAAGTTCGTCATGTCACGACGTGGAAACCACAACGTCGCGACGACAGTTCAAAATTTTTTATGAACTATACAATTTGGCCTTTGATCAATTGTGGATGTTTTAATGAGCTCCTTTAACTCATAATTAATTGTATCGTAAATTTAATTATTACCTAAATGAGTTAATGATCTATATTAATTAAATAATATGATACATTGATTTGAAATTTTCAATAGTTGCTTCGGCAATGAATGTGACATCTTGATGCCTTGACTCGGCGACCGGGTCGGTTATGGGGGTGTTACACCACCGCCATAGCTGCTGCCTGCCTAAGAGTTCTCTTGTGTCTACAGTAGTGCCAACCTTCAAATAAGAAGGAAGGTTAAATATATTGACTGTGTGGAATTGAGAAAAAATTATGCCGATTATAGCGGGAAACCCCATAGTTTTTCCCTATTTTTATGCCCTCAAACTTCTATATGATATTTATAAGGAAACATCTCCAAGAATTTAAAAAGTTTGAGCTGGTGACCGCATAACGACCATCAACTAGCTCTCCAATTATATTTTGATCTATAACCTCATAACAGCTGTTGACCGAGACCTCTACGTAGACTTTCACCCGTAACAGTATAAAGCATCGTCACCATAGAACCTGACTTCCACAGGATAGGTTTCTGAGGTAATGGTCTCATTTCAACACGATATATTAAATGTGTATGTCTTGGAGCGATATCGCATCACCGATGACTCAAGAATACCTCAAATAGAAATAAATATTATCGACAAAAATTTTGAACACTGAAGCAGGGAAGAAAATCAAAAGAGAGAAATATTGTAAAGTTGAGGGATGATGGTCGGGAGAGATGATGAGTTTAGGGATGATGGAGTATGGAGAGAGAGCCCCCCTTTTATAGGCGCGAGGGAGGGGTAAGATTGAAAAGAAAAAACAACTCGTTGTTGAAAATGCATTGCAGAAAAGACGTTTTATCGACTATCTGAAAGAGGTGCCTCAAATCTTACCCAGAATTTTCGGGGGCAGGGCACCTGGCAGGCTTTAAATAGTGGTGGATAAAAAGCGCGTTTAGTTGGGCGAGCTTTCCTGCTGACATGTAATCGAAAACGCGCGCAGCTAAATGCCATTTCTGTCTACCACCACTTAAAGCTTACCAAGGTGTCTTGCCATCGAAAATTCCGATTACATTTTCAAGCACACTAAAGACCCTTTTAAGCATGTGTCTGCTGAAATTGATTTTGATAAAACACGTTTCAAGCACAAAAGACCCTTTCATTACTATTCAATGAAAACACGTCTTCTGAAACGTGTTTTGAAGCATGCATTCCCTGCCTCCTCATTTTTTTTCTATTAAACTACATAAATATTCAATACTTAGACATAAGCAAATTCGTTCCTTTTTGAAAATTTGCATTACAAGTGTTGTCTGCATTTCTTTGGATAACCATCTGAAGATTTTTTTTGTTCTAAATATTAAATTCATTTTAAATTGAAATAAGTTCACTAGTGAAATCCGTAATTTATTACAACGGTCAAATTTTTAATATGAACGTCGGGGTCATATTTGCAGGAGCCCAGTCTGTGGAATTGGCTTTCAATCACAACATTCAATTGCATAAGCTACGAGCTAGAATTAGGAGGAAAGTTTGAGGTTCAAGCTGGGGAAGAATTTCAAGCTTAAAATGTAGATATCTGGCATTACTAGACCCATTTAAGTATAAGCTATTTGATGTGAAAGGCGAGCTAAAGTTAGAGGTGATCATAGATTCGTATTGCTTAAGTGGAAATGTTATAATGAAATTATATGTCGAGTTTGTCAAGGTTGATGGAGTTGGTCCATCTTCGACCAATGTAGCGGCTAATGCGGGAACCGAAATAGAAGCAGAAAGTCCTACGACACAGGTGTGCAGTCAGTTCACTGTTTTGTTACAAAGCTCCCATTATAATGTCCTTGAATCATTAATAGAAAGACATTTTTTGGTTTTATGCACCAACTTCAACTTAGGCAGCCATTCCGTCTATCAACTTCGGCGACCATTCTTAGGTTTTAGCCTGGGCCAGATGGTTTGGAAGTGGCACTTTTTTTCTGAACTAGAGCATGTTCCAACTGAGTTAGAACCTTACAGTTCCAATGATGATGGTTTGGACAATGTTCCAGACTCAGATCCGCGATTCAGGGCATAAGAACCTCTGTCCCATAAGCATAACATCGACCTCTCTGTTGAGAGTGGGTTAGAGTTCTCGCAACTCTCGTACAGAAGAACTGGTCATGCAAGCTCTTTGTCAAATGTTCGGGTATTAGAAGTTGGCATGAAGTATCCCTCAAAAGATGTTTTTCTTACTACACTGAAGCGGTATAGCTTCAAGAACAACGTGAACTATGATGACAGAAAATCTTGTTTGAAGAAATTCAAGGGAAAGTGCGCAATGTGCGACGAGAGGTTTGAATGAAAAATCATGACATCTTTTTGGAAGAAGACGGGCTTGTGGACAATAAATAAGTATATCGATCCACATACGTTTGTTGCAGCAAGTGTGCAATGCAATCACCCAATATTTTTATGTAACCTGACAAGGGTCTTCGTTTTTGCCAATAATCTAACTTTGACTCATACTTTTTAGGTGTAAGTCAAGATCATCCGAGGCTAGACTTCGACATGATAGTTGACATAATTCTATCTATAGTGAAAGCGAGTCCTAAAACTCCCGTGTCAATATTGATTGCCAACATTCGTAGCTAGTACGAATATATGCCATCGTACGAGTCCAAAATTCTTTACTATTACCAATTGAGCGACGAATATGTGCTTGTTATCGAAACAAATAAGAGAACTTGTCATTTGTGAAAATTTAATCAAAATGAATAATTTACAAAATAATAAAACAAAACTATTATATTTTTATACAAATGTATTGGAAAATTTCAAACAAATCTTGAAAAAGTTGAGAGAATTGAGAGTTTAGATAGAATGGAGAAAGTTGGATTTGGATGAAAAGAATGAAAATTAGCCTAGTATTTATAGAAAATTAAAGTTACTGTTGGGTTGTTTAAAATTTTTACTATTGGGGCATTTGAATTTGTACGGTTGGAGACATGATTATTGGAGAAAAGCATGTTCATTTCACACACTCTCTCCAAAATTAACTTATTTACCTAAATCTTAATAAAAAGAGTATTTGACCAATTAAAAAAATCGACTTATTTAGCCAAATTTTTATACACCGAAAAAACAAAAAATAATAAAAACAATGAGAAAAAGATAGGAAATTTCAATTCCAATATATCCAAATAATTATCACGATGAAATCCTTAATTTTTTAGAGTTTTAGATCCGTAAAATCTTTAATTTATTAGAGTATTAGAGCTATTACCCCATAATGTTTTTTAATTAATTCTACAAAGTGATCAATATTGCTCTTTTTTTTGTATTTTTAGGGTTAATATATTATTGGTATACGAGTTTGGATTTAATATTTAATTTAGTATTTAAGTTTGTTTTATTCTAATTTGAGACTTAAGTTTAACTTCAATATTAAATTTGACACGTAGATCAGACAACATCGTGTGGCCAAATAAAATTTTACTAGGGTGCTCTAATAAAAAAATATAAATACTTAATTAAAATAAAAAAATTTAAATACTAAATAGATATTTAGATGGGAGAAAAAAACTAAGTCTTAAATCAAAGTAAACATTAAGGAAAATTGAAGTAACCTTAGCGTATAAAAATTTCCATAATCAATTAAGTCATTAATTTCTATGACTTCTTATAAAAAAGATCTCTCTTTTTTTTAAAAAAAAATTAAACATTATTATTATATTATAAAAACAATCCTTCACTAACACAGTAAGAAGCCTCTTTTGCTTTATTTTCGCGCTTTCATGGTTATTCTCGCCGAATAGAACTTTCAAACACAGAACTATAAAAAAAAATCATCAATATTTTCTCCCTTTATCAACTCAATTTTCTTCAAGGTAACACTTTTTTTTAATCACTATTTTTTTTGTGTATTATCTAAATTGGGTATTTTTCATTCCATGCATATATTGATTTCTATGCTTCAAATTTTTTTCTTTTGCTTTTTTTGGCTATCATTTGATATAATCCAAATTGGGTTTCCTTCATTTAATCGATCCATGTTTGTTTCTGGGTTTATATTGATTTCAATAAAAGCTTGAGTCTTTAAATGATTTAGTTAATGTGTGTGCAAGTTTTGGTTCAATGAAAGCTGCTATTGTTTTTAATCCCAAATTTGATTATTGATTGTTTACATTGGTATTTGATTTAATTCTATTAAAGGAGTTAACCCTTTTGCTAATTATAAATAAAGCCTTAAAAAGACCCCCATTTTTGTAAAAAGAAGAGATAGTGTGTTGATTGATACATATATGTATAATTAGAATGGTTGAACTTTACTGATATAAGGTTATATATATATATAGGGTTTTAACTGAAGTGGAAAAGCATAAAATTTAACATCATGGGTTCTTTTTGTTGCTGCTTACGTGCTGACGATTCCGAGGATTATACGAATTCAAACAACAATGTTCGTAGACGTTGTTTAAGCCTCAGTTGTTTCGTTCAAAATTTCCTTCACATGGTATGTATGTTTTCTAATTCTTTGTTAATAAGCATTGCTTAATAAGCATTATGGTATGTACATGTGGATGTTGGTAGAATTAGCAAATAGTTTTCACGGTATTTGCCTCTATAATTGTAGTATGCCACGTTATTTCAAAGGAGAGATTCTGTTCCTTCATCGATTCTAGGGACGGCATATGTGAATTCTCCTGCATCACTATACAGTTCGCTTACTGACGTTTACGAGTCTACTATAAGGTCTTTGCCTTATGATGGCGAGACTAGACATTGTCGTTTACAACGTGAAGGTCTTGTTTCGAGACGTGAGAAAGGTTCGAGTCATTCACAAGAAGATTCAAAGCCTTTAAGAGGTGCAGACGATGCAGATTCGGAAACTTTTAGTACAGGAGAGAAATGGAATTCTTTTGAACAAGGCTCGACAGAGAGGCAATCTAAATCCTCACAAAATCACTCATCGGCAAAATCACAAGTCGGAGTTGGGTACACTTATTGGTCAGCGGAAGAAGAGGATGTCTGCCCAACATGTCTCGAAGGTAATATTTCTTCTTGAGTTTAAATTTGTTGTAGCCCACTTCATTAGGATGTTTGTCCAACATGTCTTCAACATCTTTCATTCGTACGCATGTTCATTGATGTTAAGCCGAGCAAAAATGAACCTGTGTGCTTGCGCCATTAGTTAGGCCTGGATTATAGTGATTGACAACTAAGCAAAACTTGCTTTACTTGGGGAGCACACAATACATGCCATAAAAAGTTGATAAAAATACCGAACATATTAGGTTGGGATTTTAATACATATATTTATCTTCGTTTTAAATTAAACGGTTGATTATCTGCAGAATATACTCCGGAGAATCCCAAGATCGTAGCAAAATGTTCCCACCATTTCCATCTCAGTTGCATTTACGAATGGATGGAGAGAAGTGAAAAGTGCCCAGTCTGCGGAAAGGTATCCTCGTTTCCTGATTTCTCATCTCCATGATAGTATATAACCATCAATAATATCTTTTTATGGGTTTGTTTCCGCCTTTGGCCGTTTTTGATGTCTTCTATTTTCAGCTATGAACTAACTTTGGAATCTGTCATAACAAAATCCGAATGAGAATTAACCATTATTGCTTGGATATCAGCTGTGTTTGATGTACAATGTATTGCTTGAATTTGGTTAGAACTTGGTGATCAAAATGTTTTTGGGATTCACCAGTTTTTATCCTCGTTGCTTCTTAATCTAGTGATCATACAATGTTATACCTGCAAATCTTTACACTAATACATTCTGGTTTTTGTTCTTTCCCAGGTTATGGTGTTCGATGAAACGACTTAATCTCGCTTCAAAGGTTTCGTTCTATATATTATAGAACTAAGGATTCTGTACAGTTTAACAAATGAACAAAACCTTTTTTTGTTCTTTCATTTACAAAGCAGCAAACTAGGATAGGGAAATAAATTGCAGGTTTAGGTATTTGAATTTCCGTATTATTTTATATGAATCAAACTCAACTAAGTTTCGGTTCCTTTATATATATTTATGCTAGTGAGGATTCAACCTTGGAATAAAGTAAAAATCGTGAGATTTAAACTCCAAACTTGCTGGATGACATTGGGATGCTGCAATTTGAGCAAAAACATCGTTGAGTTTTCAAATGAACAACTTATATATAGTTTTTCTGATACATTTGAACTTCTCTGAGGATGTTATGCTATGAAATTCTCACTATATATGAAAACATGGTTTCGTACTATTCGATTTGAACAGCTGTTATAATATCACTGATTTGGTACTAGGTTGAGATTGAGCTCAGCTTCCTTGTTTGTCCCTTTCATGGCTTCGTAACTCCCTCTGCATGATTTTTCATATCAAAACTTTGAGGAATCAGTGTAATTGCATGAGTTTCGATCCTGCATGTTGCTTTAAAAGATAGTAAATATGCCGAGGAGGTTTTTGAATTAGAAGTAAAATTACATTTTATCTTTTTAAGTTTTTTACTTAAAAAAATGAGTAAATTAATCTTTGTCTATTAGATTAAAGAGCAAATTGGTCGTTTTTGTTAAAAATTTTGTACTATCAGTGACTGCATCTCATGTTGATGTATAAAGACTAATTTTTAATAGCAAAAAATGAATGAAATTTCAGCTTATTCTTTGATCTAAAATATAGAAATTAATTTGTCCATTTTTTGAGTAAATGAGGTAAAATATAGAAATTCTATGGCACTTTTATCTTTAAAAGGCCTATGTGCATATAACTTACATTATGGAAAGTAAAAATACTATAGAGGCCCTCGTACTAAGAGTTAGATTGTATTTTATCCTATTTACTCAAAAAATGAACAAATTAATCATTGTACATTAGATTAAAAAACAAATAGGTTATTTCTGTTAAAAATTTGTTCATTTTTATTGTTAAAAATTGGTGCAACTAAGAGAATAACCAAACAATTACACATAACGTGCCATGTGTACTTCATTCTTGACATACAAGAATCAATTTTTAACAATAGAAATGAATAAAAATTTTTAACAAAAGAATCAATTTACTCTAGTGTATAGAGACTAATTTGCATATTTTTTAATTAAAAAAGTAAAATATAACTCTTAGTTTAGTTTGAGGTCTTCCATGCTTTTACCCATTATGGAATGGATATTGAGCTAGCAGGTAAACACATTATTTTGTATAAGAGAAAAGAGAGTTAAAAAATACCCAATAGTCAAACAAGGAAACTGTATTGCAGCCGGTGGTGGTGTTGGTGGTTGTACGGATGTTGATGGTGGTGAGTTTTGGACAAATTTTTGTTGCACTTCATGTTGTGCATGTTCCGTCGGTGTCTGCTGTTTTTCTTTAAGCTTTATCCATGGCAGAGAGGCATTAAATGAAACTAGAATATAAGCCATGCTTGAACATATCTACAAAAAACTGTAATAATTTTTTACCTTTTTAGCTAGCATGTTGTTCTGGTCTTGCAATGTCTTTTCCTGTCACAAGGTTCATAGTCACAAACAGTAACTTTTTTCTTTTTATCCATATTCTTTTTGAATTTTTTAATTTACTCCAAAGCTATGATATGCCAAAGATCTTACTCTCTTCTGCAGCACTGAAATGGATTCATTCATGAGTTTGTTCTGCATGTCAAAAGAAGACCATGATTTGAGTAAAATAAAATAAAATAAAGCATTCATATAATCAAAATATAAAATTTCACAGAAATTATTCAGTTTTTTTTTACCTTTCTAGTTCGTATTCGCTTCAGAGAATTACCAATTTGTTGTTCCAAAAGTTGCAGGTCCCTTAAACTCAAGGGTTCAAGCTCTTCTCCACGAAAGTTCCTGCATTCACACAAGTGTTACATACATACATACATACATACATACATACATACATACATACATACATACATATGTACGTACGTACGTATATCATTTGCTTGAGTTTATTAAGTTTCCAGTAAGTCCAATGCAACCCTAGAAGCTTTGTGTGCTTATTTTATTTATAATATAATTATTAATACTTATATTTTATTATTGTATATTTTAATGTTCATTTAATTTAAATAAATGAATATAAACATGTATAAACAAACACGAACTTGTATAAATAAACACGAAAATAAAAATTGAATTTCTTAACGAACATAATCCAAACACAAACAAACTTAAAAATAAACAAATGAACATGAATAGAGATATGCTCATTCAAGCTAAATTTATTTACAGCAAATACAAATATATGTTTAACCCTGAGAGTTTAAAACATATGAAATTACATATTTGTACCTCAAGTTCCTTTGCAAGACTTCAATAGTTGACATGAGTTTGGAAGATTCCAAAGACCAATTTGCCTGTTAGAAAGTTGCTTTAAATCAACAAGCACCAACAATAGAAATTTACATGCTTGAAATGGAATTTCAACAAATGGTAATAATTGGTAGCTTATGGTTTTTTTATGTTCAACATTTTCAACACACAGTGAATAGAAAACATGATTTGAACTATAATCATCTAAGAGATTAACAGACAAGTATTTACCTTAAAAAGATAAGAATGGAACGGCAGCAATGGTTACTCTCCGAGTAAAAATTACTCAGACAATGCAGATATTAGATAAAATTTCACGATTTAATGCAAGACATACCTGTGATTCAGAACCAGTTGGGGCATATATTTGTCGTTCGTACCGTTCTAGGATCCTCTCCATGCTGTAATCAAGGGAAAAAAACCGACATACATGAACAAAGAAATGAACCATAGAAATAACAAGGTTTATCATTGTACATATATATAAATATATAATTTTATTTTAGGATTAAGACATTTTTTTGGTGTTTTATTATTACCTCTGATAATACTATTTAAGACACTTATCAACTCACTGACTCTATTTTAAAAATCTAACATAAAGGTATTTTATGTTATTTATAACAATTAAAAGATTATCAATTTTACAATGTCCATTTAATAAAATGATGTGACATTTCTTTTGTGATATCTACCTAAATAATATTATAGCTTAACTTGAACGGTTGTATTTACCTAAATAATAATGTCACTTAAAACATTACCACATCATTTAATTATGTTCACTATTTAGGTTTTTTCTTAACAAGGGTGAAATTATACTTCAGACCTACACATTCCCTTTTTATTGCTTAAAAAATACATTATTTGACATCTGCAGGTAATAATGTTAATTTTATTGTACTAACATTTGGTAAAAGTATTATTTATTCAACATGTCTTAGTATATAAGTTAGCAATAAACTATTTCAATCAGTAATATTTAATACTTCTATGACTTATTTTTAACAAAAAGAAAAAAATCGATTATTTTTACAAAAGTTTTACTTTCTAATTTCAAGTTGTACAAATTATTCTTTATTTTATGTCTAATTATTTTAATATGTGTATTAAATAAGATTTTTCCTCGTATTATTACACTAGTAACTAGACAAAGAATTAATGTTCAATTCGAGTTTTAAGATTGGTTTTTGATGAAAATTCATTAATAACTATTAATATTAGCAATTAAATTTCATTAATTTGATCTTAAAACTTGAAAAAGAAAATCACAACCATCATACTATTTTTAGCAAATTAAACATAAAATTAAACAAATTCACAATGAACACTAAATTTATTCTATTAACAAAATCATGAAAATTCAAACTTAACATTATTAGTAATTAACTTTCACCAAATCAACTTTAAAATCCAAATTAAACATTAAAAAATTAACACTATTACTTTCAAATATCAAATGTATAACATTTGTGAAATATAGCATTTAAAAAACCCTATACAATATATTTACCCATTATTATTATTAGTAAATAATGGTTCTACACTTGTATATATCCTTTAACAAAAGTAAATGGATTTATCCACTCATTAAGTGAATTATTATCTTTCAAATCTTAATAATTAATTTACTTAAATAAAAAATTAAGTCCAATGAATCTACTTCCATTATTAGATACACTTAATTTAACTCAATCCAAAACTTTTTTTCTTCTTAGTAAAACAGTGAAAAATAAAATTGAAGATGCTTGATTTAATTAAATGGAATATTATAATGATCAATATGGAAATTGTAAATAACAAAGTTACATTGCTTTCCTCACTTTCCATATATATATACACAAATGAATGTATATAATGTCTATGAACATAGCTAATATCATTAGGAAGCAATCTCCTAGGTGAATCAAAAACAAATTCTAATATCCTAGGTTAAAATGAATAGCAAAAAGAAAATGAAAACAATGACAAAAATATGCAATAAAAACACCAAGCCCTATACATGGCACAAAGCTCTAGAAAATTTGCCCAAAACTTGAATTAATTTGGTTTTTCTTTGACAAATTTTTAGCTTAATTAAAGTCCCAAAATCAAAAGGGTAATTTGCCATTTGAATTAAACTTAACCCAAATTCATTGCCATAATTGTTTACTGCCCAACTTCTATATGAACATAAAACTATAGAAGTTAATTTCTTTGACTAAATGAATATATATATATGTGCTAAATTTTCATAAGCAAAATTAGGGTACTATCCATTAATTTGCATTATTATTAAGCACAAAAATAATTTAGTGTTCAGTATGAAAGTTCAATTCAAGTACATGCACTAACAATAAAATAAAATTTAAAGAAAACAATCTTCAAAAAATTGTACTGATCTGACAACTCAATACAGAAAAATTGTACAGAAAATCTTCAAAAAATACACAAATTAATGTCTTGTTATCTAAAGAAAAAAAAAAGAACATAAATAAAAATGTTCAGCAAAGTTCTTTAACTGAAGACACAATATATGTTAGAAGCTGAGGATTTTGGTGTAATGCAAAAGCCATAAACAGTGCAGTGATGAACACAAAGAAGGAAAATAAGAGAAACCCAGAAATGAATATACATTTATATATATTAAAGAGAGAAAAAAGAAGAAACCTGGGATCAGAAGAGAACTCAAAGAGCTTTCCTTTGTTAGAGAAAACAATCAAAGCAACATCAGCATCGCATAAAACTGAGATCTCATGAGCTTTCTTTAATAAGCCACTTCGTCTCTTTGAGAATGTTACTTGTCTGCTAATATTGTTCTCGATCCGTCTTAGTTGAACCCTACCTCTACCCATATTTTGTTTTTTTTTTCCCAGGAAAGTAATTTTTTCTCACTAAACAAACAAAGCAAAAAAGCAAAGTTCAAGAAACCCTAAATATATGAATTCATGGGGTTTTTTTTTTCTTTTGGGAATTTTACAGAGGAAAAGGAAATATGAAACTGAAACAAAAATGGATATTGGAAAGAAAAAAATAAGTAAAGGAATTTTTTTTTCTCAGGTGTCGTAATATGAAACAAAAGGGTTGAGTTTCCCTTTTTACATACATATATAGAGGGAAAAAGAAGAAAGGGAATAGGAAAATAAAATAATAATAATTAGGTTTACTATTTCATGTAATAAAAACGAAATTATTTATCTGAATGCTTACAAGTACAATTATATATATATATATATAATCGGAGACTTATATATGATAATTACGCATGGGCTTAATACCTCAATCTTTGTTAACCGCATCAAAAGCTTGTTAATATTTATCTATATGCATTTATGAAGAATTAAAATATAACCAAATCATAATTAGATTGAAAATTCACGCATGTTAATCACATATAACAAATAATTATTTATTTTTGTTAAAAATTTAATTTTTTTGTATTAAATTTTTATTTTTATTTTTTGAAAGCATAGAAATAAAAAGGAAAGGAAATCAGTGGATGAATGAGTTTTCGAAAGGTGATTGGTTAGAAAAAGATGAAGCAGTCTGTTAGTGACCTGTTTTGAGCCACAAAGATTGGAACAGTGACAGCGTCCGTACAATTCTTTCCATTATTTGGGGGATGGGGTGATATTATGTGTCCTTTGATTTTGCTGACGGCGCTAAGGGCATTGATTTTTAGGGGGAAATTACAAATGAAGCCTCGTGTACTCCAAGTGATTCACATTTGCAACCATATAAAGAGTTTATTAATTAAGAAGAAAACTATACACATTCAATCAACCCTTTCAATAACAACCATTCATAACAAGAATAATCATAATTATAAAATACATTTTTTAGTAAATTAGTTTACTATAATAGCCTATTAAGAAAGAAGGTTCAGAGGCATGTGAACTTGGTAAAAAGTTGGGCTTACGAGTAATCGGGGATAAAGAAGAGGATATCGAGGAATTGGTTAGATTGTTGAAATATTTGAAGTTGCAACAATGTGCTAGAGGAAGTGCTTATTTCCCTAACTAGGGGTGAGCATTTGATCGAATCGAATCGAACCGAATCGAAAATTTTCGAGTTAATCGAGTTTTCGAATCTCATTTTATCATCCTAACTTTATTTGAAGTTTTCTCGAATCGAGTCGAGTGAGATGGAATTCGAATCGAATCGAATCGAATATATTTGTTCGAGTTAAATTTAAAAAAATAATTTTGGGTCCTTGTAACCATTGTTACCCATCGTAATAAAATTTGTCCACATTAATCAAATTTTTATTAACTTTCATCACTTCATAATTTATTTATTAATTTTTTATATATTGGTTAGCTTCTTTGCTTGCTTAGTTGTTTCAATTATCTTCAGATTCTTGTCACTATGTATTTTAGAATTAAAAAATATATTAAATGTAAAAATATGATTTTTAATAAAAGTTATTTTAAAAATAAAATGTGAAATTAATACCAATATAAAATTTTAACACGAATATTTTATGGTATAATTAATAATTCAATTTTAATATAAATATTCAATATGACTAAACAATTCAATAATATAAATAATATAAAATGTGAAATTTAATTTAATAATATAAATAGTAGATATAAATAAAATTATTACTGTTTATGTTTAGTGATTTTTTTGGATAATTTTGATTTTTTATTTGAGAGTAAATGGTGAGAAGTAAAATTTTAGGGGAAAAATAAGAAGTTTTGGGAATAAAAGTTTGAGGGAAAGTAAATAAGGGGAGTAAAATTTTGGAGGGAAAATATTTAAAAAAAAATTGGAGGGGGGGAGGGTTTGGGATAAATGGGAGGTGGGATGGGAAGGGAATAAATGTTTTAGGGAAAAAGTGGGAGGGAGTAAAAATTTTGGGGGAAAATAAAAGGTTTTGAGGGTTTTTGGGAGTAAAAATTTGAGAAAAAAATAAATAGGAGAGTAAAATTTTGGTGGGAAATGGATTTTTGGTAGATCGGGGGGTTGGGAGGGGAGGGGAGTAAAAGTTTTGGGGGGAAAGTGGGAAGGAGTAAAAGTTTAGAGGGAAAAGTAAAAAGGTTTGAGAGTTTGGGGTAAAAATGTAAAATATTATAGTTTGATATTCGAATTATTCGAATTATTCGAGTTATTCGAATTCGAAAACTCAACTCGATTCGAACTCGAAATTCGAAAAAAAATTCGAGTTGATTCGAATAACTCGATTCGTTTAACTCGAAATTCGAATTTTTTTTCGATTTTTTCGAGTCGAATCGAGTTTTGCTCACCCTTATCCCCAACCACTACGACAAAACAACAACTTGTCATATTTGGAAGATTGACAATTTATTGAATCATATCTTTAGACTAAGTTGATATTGTGGAATGATTCAAGTCCAAATGAAATCACTTGGAGTTACTTATTTAGAACATCGGATCGGATCAACCATATCAAATCCCTTGGATCGGATCAAAATGTTGATGTCTTATCTGCCAACAATCCTTGTTTACCTTGGTTGTTTATATTATATTGTATTTAGTTGTTTTAGTTGATGTTTAGTAGGGATTGTAATAGATCTTCATTATATTAGCAAGTCTCGAAAACTCTATATAATTGAAAGACTTGTATAGGTTGATGTACTAGCTATTGAGAGAACTTATATGTTCGAGTGAGAAATATTATTTGTGAAGAGTGCATTTGTGATTGTAAAACCTTTGTATCGTGGTTTTACAGACTAAGTTCTCAAACTAAGTTCTCAAAGGGAGAATTTAGTGGTGAGAGATCTAATCTTTGAGGTACATGGGTGAGTACTCTTAACTGGGGTGTATTAGAATTACTATCATTGGTTGTATTTGTTTGAAGCTAGACTGAGCTAGCCTTCGTAGACGTGAAGAAACCAAACTGCGTAAACAAATTTTGTTATTCCTATTTTCGTTGTGCCTGTCACAATGCTTGTAAAAGTGTCCACTTCTGTAATCACTTATGTTTATACTTTGTTTGTAACTTAGCACTTGTTTCAAGTCAACAGTGAGGATTGAGAAGAATATATTGAACTTGGAATTTTTAATTTCTTGGTTTAAGGAGCTTTGAGTGTTGTTCTTTAAATGAGAATTTTCATTTATGGCGCTTTCTTTCCGTAGGATGGGGTGGTCTTTTTTTTTCCTAGGAGATGTTGTCTTATGTTGTTGTGATGACTTTAATCAATGCTTTTTTCCCCTTTATTTGGCTTTGTTATGGGGATTTTTGGGGTTATTTAATGTTTAGAAAGAATAGGATAATCCCTTTCAATCTTATTCATAGACCTCAAGAGTATACATAATATTTATACTACAGTAGTCACACAAGAATAGGAAAGATATATAATGTATTTCTAAATATATGTTTAAAAGATATATAATGTATTTCTAAATATATGTTTAAAAGATATACAACATATTTAGATATTCCTAAAAAATAATGTCTCATAATAATATCCTAACAGCCCTCAAGTTGAAGCATGCAGATCATAAATGCCCAACTTGCTGAGAAGGTATTCAAATTGCGATTTATCAAGCGCATTGCTAAAAATGTCAGCCAATTGAATGGAGGTCGAACATAAGAAGGTGCAATCAACCCATCCCAGATTGCATCCCTAACAAAGTGACAATCCACTTCAATTGCAATACGCAACGCAGATTGATGATCACAAAAATAAAGAAATAGTTTTAGGATGATAAACACCTAAGCTTAATAGCAAGGTCTTTAGCCACTTGAGCTCACAAGTGACAGAAGCCATATACTTATATTCAACCTCAGCAGAAGACCAAGAAAACATATCTATCTCCACAGCCTTTTTACTCAAATGGGGCAGGAAATCATAAAAAATAGATGACCAAATCAAAGGGTAATCTGAGGCACACACTAATTCCTCATTGCATCTGTTACCCTTCCTGAAACTGCCACTTCTTCAACAATCCGTGGATAATCTATACTAACCAATTCATCATCTAATGCATTCAAAAGTCACGAAGATAGTGTAACACGAATAGAATAAGCTCAATCATTAAATTTGTCGAGCTTTAATCGAATAAGAGTAATAAAATCACTAGGTTGATATTGAGGATCCAAAAAAAACGGAGAGTTAAGTTCAATTTTAGGTGATGGTAGTGAGGGTGGTGGTGAAGTAGAATCACCACCAGCCATTGAGCAAAAAAATAATTTATATTAAATACCTGGCTCAGATGCCATGACAAGAATAGAGTAATCCCTTCCAATCTTGTTCATAAACCTCAAGAGTATACATAATATTTATACTACAATAGTCACATAGGAATAGGAAAGATATATAATATATTCCTAAATATATGCTTAAAAGATAGTATCTCATAATAATATCATAGTACTTAGTGAATTGTTTATACTTTGAGCATGTGTTTAGCTACTTTGGTGATAAGGGAAAGGCTTCTGTTTCGTGTTTTGATGGAGGTCATTTGCTTGTATTGATGGCCGAATTTTAGGTGTTTCCCTTAGGGCTTGATTGTGCGATTTTCATGGTTCTGTGTTTGATTAGGGTTGGCTCATTTAGTGTTTTGTTCGATTATGTTTGTCATCTTTTTTATTTTTTATTTTTTACCATTTTGTTGTTGGTGTTGTCAGGTGTCAGTCTTTGTTTTTATTCATTAACCTTTGGTTTGTTCCCTTTGGATTTTAGTAAGGGTACAAGCAGGAGACTCACTTTCTAAAATTTTCCATGCTTTTGCTAATGCGCAAAGAGGAATAATATGATTGGTACACTATTCAATGAAAATGGAGTTTTGGTGTGTGATAAGGAAGACATGCATCGGATTGTGAGAGATTACTTTGAAAAGATGAGGCGAACTATGAACTGATCATTCGGCTGATACAGAAAAAGGGTTCGAATTTGGATAATGATATGTTGTTGGAGGTGTTCGAAAAATGTGGTGTTCTTGATGCATCTAAATAAGTTGCAAGGACCTAATGGTTTAAATCTAGCGTTTATTTGGGTTTTTTACTAAACTAAGCTATTTTTTTTTTACTGAAATAGAATGTCAGAAAAATTATTTATGAAAATGAGTTACTTTTTTTATTGGTGCCTATCTTAGAGGCGCCAATGAATAAAAAAACTATTAAATTTTTTTTCTTTTTTTAAATAAAATATTATTATTTTTTAAAAAATTTAAATAAAAATACGGATCAAAATACGATCAACGGGTCAAAGGGGAAAATGGGTCGGGTGGCGCCTCATAGGGAGGCACCATTAAAAGTGCCACATAGGGAGGCGCCAATGGGTAATTTTGTATGTATATTGTAACTTTTTGTATGAATATTATAATTTTGTATGAATATTGTAATTATTTTATAATTAATTTTGTAATTATAGTTTTTGATTAGTATTTTGTATGAATATTGTAATTTTGTATGAATATTGTAATTATTTTATAATTAATTTTGTATTTATAGTTTTGGATTAGTATTTTGTATGAATAGTGTAATTTTTTGTATGAATATTGTACTTTTTTATGAATATTATAATTATTTTATAATTAATTTTGTATTTATAGTTTTTGATTAGTATTTTGTATGAATATTGTAATTTTGTATGAATATTGTAATTTTGTAATTTTGCATGAATATTGTAATTATTTTATAATTAATTTTGTATTTATAGTTTTGGATTAGTATTTTGTATGAATAGTGTAATTTTTTGTATGAATATTGTAATTTTTTATGAATATTGTAATTATTTTATAATTAATTTTGTATTTATAGTTTTGGATTAGTATTTTGTATGAATAGCGTAATTTTTTGTATGAATATTGTAATTTTTTATGAATATTGTAATTATTTTATAATTAATTTTGTATTTATAGTTTTTGATTAGTATTTTGTATGAATATTGTAATTTTGTATGAATACTGTAATTATTTTATAATTAATTTTGTATTTATAGTTTTTGATTAGTATTTTGTATGAATATTATAATGTTGTATGAATATTGTAATTATCTTATAATTAATTTTGTATTTATAGTTTTGGATTAGTATTTTGTATGAATATTTTAATTTTGTAATTTTGTAATTTTGTATGAATATTGTAATATTGTTTGTATGAATATTGTAATTTTGTATGGATATTGTGATATTGTTTGTATGAATATTGTAATATTGTTTGTATGAATATTGTAATTTTGTATGGATATTGTGATATTGTTTGTATGAATATTGTAATTATTTTATAATTAATTTGTTAGTAATTTAGGATTATGTTATAAATTTTTGTGTTTGTAATTATTTAAAATTTAATTTATTAGTAATTTAGGATTAAGTTATAAATTGTTTTGTTTAGTTTAGTATTTGGTGAGTTTAACATAAAAGTTTATAAAAAATTAAAAATCATTTTATTAAAAGTTTAATTATAACTGACTTTTTTAATCATATAGTTGTTGTTAACTCATTTAATTTTTATATAATGTAACTTTTATATTATGTAATTTTATTTGATTTTGTATTTATTTAACAGTATTTATTGATTTTTTGAAACAAATTTTTATATAATATAATACCATTGGCGCCACTCAGATAGGCACCACCATTGGCGCCTCTGAGATAGGCGCCAATACAATGTATTATATGGGTCATATACTGACCTCAGAAAATATTTAATTATATTTTATAAAAAAATATTTTTTTAATATAAAATATTCATTGGCGCCTATCTAATAGGCGCCATTAAAAAAGAAAAAAATTAATATTTTTTTATTTATTGGCGCCTCTGAGATAGGCTCTAATGAAAAAAATACCTCATTTTCGTAAATAAATTTTTTGACACCCCATTTCAGTACATAAAATTTTTAACCCATTTTAATAAAAAACCCCGTTTATTTATTTAATATTTTACTGTGGCCAACCATTAATTATAGTGAATATTATCGATGGGTATTTTATCCACACCACCATCTATTGTTGAAACTTATTAATCGGCAGAATTTGCGCCTATTTACATACAAACTTCCACCAGCTTCCCTAATCAGTATTTTGCCTACAATTCACTATACATCTTTGGATATTGATTTTGGGTTACTGGATTCTAAAACTTTGGTTTTTGGTTGAAAATTGGAGAAGACGAAACGAGTTTGGAGAGAGAATATTTGTTAATTAATTAAAAGTTTTTATAATAAAAATAAAATTAAATTAAAAATTATATTATATATTTTTGTTAATTCACATGGCTTAATATGATTGGTTTCTTAATATACGTGGTGTAATATGGTTGGTTGAAAATGATAAAGTTAACAAAGTTATTTGGTACCTAAAAAAAGTACCAAGTTGGTTTGCTGTTTTCAAGTTCAGGTATCAATTAGGTAAAAAAAAGAAAGTTTAGGTACCAAGTAAGTACAAGTTGCCAAGTTCAAGTACCTCCGTGTATAGTAACCATTTTATTAATCATGGTTTTGACATTCTTACTTGTCTTAATTGTTGTTAGGATGTAAGGTTTAGAGTAAAAAATATATATTCTTGTTTTGCCTATCTCTGAATCGCTTGATTAAAGAGTGCTCAATCAAAATACTTGCATGTCTGTAATGTGTACAATCGTGTCAAAATTTACTCAAAAATTACTCTCATGACATCTAATAAAGTTCCCCATCACCTTATTGCCGACTTTACATAAAGTCAGGTAATCCCCAATCACATTTAAATAGGGCATTCCATGGCTCTACTAATGCAGAACACTTGCTTGGAAGCCGTAAATTTTGTACAGACAAGTCAAAATAAGATTATAAAATGAGGGGTAAAAAAAAAACTTCTATTGAAAATACTTAAATTAAATTATTAATTTTTTAAAATGATTAATATTAATTTTCTTTTCATAAAATCAAAGATTATAAAGGACTAAATTATTTTAATTTTAGGAGGAGGTATAAAACAACTTCTCCATTTAGTCAAAGGGACCAAGGCCCTCCTTGCCCCATTAGCTATGCCTCTTCGTGTCATGTCTTTCTTCTATATGATTTTCCTTTTTTCTCTGTAGAGGCATTTAGACTATCTTCCTCTACCAAGACTTTATCCAAATATCATTAGACTCTTGTGGCTCCCTTGAAGACTACATTAGCAGCTTTTAGCACCCTCGTGTGAACTTGATTTTATCAACAATATAAATACATGTTACATGTACATAAAGTTTCTTATTTTTATTTTTCTATTTTTCTAGAACACATTTATATAAACTGTTTCTTCTTTTTAAAATTAATTTATATGTATATTTTTATATCATTATTTAAGCCTATAACTGAGTTGGTGTTAAAAGAATCAACAGGATGTCAATCCAATTTAAAAAAAATTATCAAATGATCAAAATTTTAAAACAAGTCATATATTAGAAGGTTAAATGGGTAATTTTTTATATTACTTTTTCTGGTTTATAAATATTAATCCTATGTCTCTCTCCATAATATTTTCTTGATGATTTAAACATCATTTCTCTCCATTAGCATACATAAGAAGGGCCTTCCGAAAAATAGTAAATATGCCTTTTACTCCTTTTAAATTTTATAAAACTATTAGTTAATATAATAGTAAAATTACAACCCCTCCCGCCATTCTCTCCCTAAGCTTACCATTATACCCTGCTTATTGATAAAACCCAATTTTTTAAAATAAAATTTTATATATAAAAAAAATGAAAGACTCAAGACTTGATTTTTTAATAAATTATTTAATCAATAAGGTTTCACCACGTCATCAAATTTTTTTAACTTTATTGTGCATCCATCCATATCTACTCTCTTCTTCAACTTTATTTAACTTCAATTAAGTTACTTAAAATAATTAATTTTTTAAATTATAAATAAACGACCTTTTCTTCTTTTAATTTTTAATCGTTTTATTTTTTTTCAAAAGTTAATTTTTTTTATTCTTGTACAACCAATTTTTTAAAAAAAAAATTAGCTTCTACAGTGGATTTTTCCTTCATTTTTTCCATTTTAAATTGTTTACTATTTTGTATTATACATTTTTGAAAAGTAAAAAATATATTGCATTGAATCTTCATTAACAAGAATTGTGTATATTTTAAAATTCTATGTTATTTATTTTTTTATATTTTAACTACTTATGTTTTTTTTTAAGATAAAAAAAACTAGAGTTGAAGAGTAAGTTGGATGTATGATAATAATTTGATAACGAAATTTTATTAATATCTAAAAGTTATGCTTTTTAAAATCATGGTTATATAAATTATTTCGAATTGGGAATTTTTAAGAGGGAAGGATACACTTTAGAATCATTAATTAAAAAATTAATCACAAACAAAAGTTAAAGTTAGCTATATGATGTAATCATATAAAAAAAGCAAAATGACCATTTAGCATATCCTTTTGTTGAATTTCCACACTTTGGAATACCAAAAAACTTGCTTGGGTTTTATAAATATAACGTAGGATACTTGATGATTCTGATTTGTGATTAAGGCTACGTGGAATTTTTATTCTTAAAAAACAATATATATATATATATATTGTTCTTTAAAAAAGAAAAAAGAAAAAAAAGCAATCAATCCTTTTAACAATAGCTTCATTTATTTGTTAAAATTTTAAATTTTATAAAAAAAATTATTATACATTTATGACAATATTTGAGATTTAGGGTTTTTTTATTTTCAAATTAAAAAATTATAATATATTAATAATATTATTAGTTAGTGAGATTTAGATAATGTAACGCCCCGATTATTTAATTTTGTTTTTGTGAAAAATGGCACAAATATGTATATGCTTTAATGGCTAAGTGTTTTAGATGTGTGTTTGTAGTCTTGGGTTCAGGTTTCACTTTTGGAAAATTTTGGTATTTTTTGTCTTAATCTTATCCTTCTTAGGTGGGATTATGTTATGCTTTTGGTAAACTTATACCAAAATGAGCTTACTGGTTTAAATGGTAATGAGTTAGTTTGTTAGAGGTCTTATGTTCAAATCCTTATGTAAAGCGTGGGTGATAACTTTTGCTCCGGTTGTCTGAGAGAGTCTGGGTGGAGTTAAAATTCTAAGGTAGTTGTGAGTTAGTAGGATAATAAGGGGAAGTTGAGATATTGTAGATTAGATTTTTTTATTTTATTTTAATTTTATCTTCTTTTCCCAAAAATAAAAATAATATATCCCTTCCTTTTTCTTTTTCTTTTTTACATTTCTTTTTTCTCTCTGTTCATTCTTCTTTTCCTTTCCTGACGTTTTTCATTCTTTGCAAAAATCCTCCTTCATTCTTCCGTTGATTTTGTTGGCGAATCATTTGTTCAATTGTTACAACTTGGCTTTCGGGTTCTTTAATCGACTTGGTAAGTATATCTTCGTTTGCCTTTAAACGTTTAGTAGTTTTGGGATGCTAACAATGTTGTTTTGTATCCTTTAATTGTGGGTTTTGCGTTTAGGAGTAGGTTGTGAAGTAGGCGCTCCGACGGCTTAATCCGTGATATCGGTGGTTATCCTTTAGTTGTAAACTGAACCAGGTGTGTAATGAACACACTAGAAAATGAGGTTCGGTGAAAGCCAAAAATTAGGCCAATCGATGCCTTACGGGCATATGCCCGGCCGTGTACGACACACGACCGTGTGACAGGCGAGTGTGTGACTGTATGGGCCACACGAGCTAGGCCAAATTGGGCATGTGGGTCACACGGGCGTGTAGGTCTTGGGCCAAGCCATGTTGGCCACACGGGCAAGGCTAATTTGGGTGTGTGGGCCACACAGGTATGTGGGCCTAAAATTTTAAAATTTTTCCCCAGTGCCGCATGAGTCATTCCAATCGACTATGAGCTTTCGTAGGGTTGGTAAGGGCTAACCAAACCCTATTGTATGAGATCGATAATTCTGATAAACTTATATGAGTAGGAAAACTGATATGTATTTTTTATTGTACTATATAAGCATGTAGGATATCTGTACACGAGCATGAGAGGCATGTTATTTATGTTTATCTGTTATTTGATTTCTGTATCTACGTATGGGGTGGGATTCGTATATGTGGAGGAAATGTTCTGTATGACAACCTTTCGCCTATTTTCTAGCAGCTTGGTTGCATACTACTGTATTATGTATTGTATTGAGACTATATGGTGTGTAGGGATGGATGAGCGTTTTATACCGCACATTGTGTGATGGGATGGTCGGAGATGGTGTGTAGAGGTAGGATTCTGTATATTTGTTCTAATTATTTGATTCTGGCATTTGTTCCTGCAAGGACTTAAGTTCTAATTTGTATCTATCCTGCATACGAGAATTTTGTGTTTATTTGCATGACTATCTCTCTTGGGTTACACATTGAGTTTACGAAAACTCACATCTGTTTGTCTGTCTGTTCAGGTAATCCTCAGTCATAAGTGGGTCCGTACGACAAAGGCTCAGCGGTGACCACTAGTCGGAAAATTATTATTTTATTATTTATTATCTAGTGGTTTTACTTAAATTTTTGGTTTTTGAGAGATTTTTGTAATTTTTGGACTCTCTGGACTTTTGGACTGTTTGTTTGGAATTTTTGGTTTGGATGGGTTTATGATTTCTAAACTACGATGGTTTGACAAAATTTTTGTTTACGTGATCAAATGTTTTTTTGAAAACACGAGCATGGTTTCGACTAAAACGATTTTCAAACTTTAGCTGTAAAGTTTTTGCTAACTTTAAAAAACAACAATAATGGTTGTAATAAAGAATATAAAACGAGCTTTTCCAAAAACGTAGATTCTTTTTTGTAACAAATAATACGTAAATTTTTAACGTAAAGGATATGCTTTAAAACCTTTCATCATAACACTCCCAGATTCAGCCATAACGTTTAAGCCAGGTTTAGGGTGTTACATTTATTGGTATCAAAGTCAGGTTACAAAACTCAAGCTGTGAATTTTGAGTTCAAAATTTGATTTTTAAAAGAAACAGTTTTTAAACAAGTTTATTTTTATGAGTAAAGTATATGGTACACCGAGTCTCCGACGCCGATCCTGTAAGTACTTTTGAACTTAGAAATACTGTAGCTAGAATTGTTTGAAACTATACTGATTTAGTTAGAAACCGAGACTTCTAAAATATTTCTGAAAATTCTGATCAATATCTGAAGCATAAAACATTTGCTAATAAATATTGAAACTAATGAATAAAATTTCGTAATGTAGATAAAATTTGAAAAAAAATGAGCGCTCGTAGAACTCGCGATCGTAATATTCTCGGGCGCGGCGGGTGCCGTAGGGGGACTCAAGCTGAGTCTTTTTCTTTGGGCAATATGCCAAATCTGGATACGAGCGAGACACCAGTTTCACCTACTTTCGAGACTGGGTCTCAAAGTCACTCGTTCGGGGATGACACAGTGTCCCACATGTTGAGAGTGTTGGACAGGATCGTTGAACCCCATTCTGGATCTGGGGATTGTGGGTCAGTAACTGAGCGACTCCGGTCCATGGAGCTGAACTGTTTAGGGGTGTCACTGGAGTCGCCCCTATCGTGGCCGAATACTAGTTGGAGGGCACCGAGAGGATAATGAATGACATAAACTGCACTTCTGAGCAGAAACTAAAGGGTGCAGTTTCTTTGCTTCGCGATGAGGCATATCAGTAGTGGTTATCTGTTGAGGAGGGTACTCAACCAGATCATCTTAATTGAGACTATTTCAAGCCTGCCTTCTAGAGGAAGTATGTGAGCGTAAGCTAGACAAATGCTCGTAAACATGATTTCATGAATCTTGCACAAAGCGATAGAACTGTAACCGATTATGAGGCCGAATTTCTGAGACTAAGCCGCTACACTCGAGGCATGGTGGCATCCGAGTGTGAGAAATGTGTCCGCTTTGAAGACGGCTTGAGGGACAGTTTGAGGGTATTGATAGCTCTGCAGAATGAGCGAGAATTTGTTGCTCTAATGGATAAGGTGAAGATCACCAAATAGGTTAAGTGTGTAGAGCGCCAGAATAGAGACTGATAGAGAGGTAAGAATAAGAGGAATTCAGAGCCCTCTAGTTCTGCTCAGAAGCTTAAGAAACAGGCCAGAACTGATAGGCCTTCTAGAATGGGGGTCTCAATTGCTACTAGGGTTTAGCCATGCAGTGATTGTGGTAGGCGCCATCCGAGCGAGTGTTGGAGGAGATTAGGGGCTTGTCTGCGATGTGGGTTATTGAAGCACCTAATTAGAGAGTGTCCATATTGTGCTAGTTAGATACAAGCTACGGGACCGAGTTTTGTTCAGCCTCAGAGGGCAGTACAGTAGCCACCTAAAAGTCATGGTCCGGCTAGGGGTAGTAATGGTACAGTAGAAGACGGAGAGCACTGGGTAGAGATGCTAATCAGATTGAGGCGAAGCAGCCTGCACTGGTTTATGCTACTCGACGCCGTGAGGACTTAGATGCCACTGATGTTATTATGAGTACATTCTTTATTTTTTATGCCCATTCTACTGCTTTGATAGACATAGGGTCAACACACTCATACGTAGCTAGTTTTGTTTCTGAAAACTTGGGTATTGTGGTTGAGAGTACTTCAAGTGAGATTTTTGTACTAAGTCTGTTATGTCAATCTATTCTAGTTAATAGACTGTATAGGAATGTACTACTAATTTCTGGATGTATTTCTTCATGAGCTATCGGGTTTACCTCCAAATAGAGAAGTTGAGTTTGGCATTGAGCTTCTACCGGGTACAGCTCTGGTGTCTATTACTTCTTATCGAATGGCACCGAAAGAGCTTATGGAGCTTAAGACTCAGCTTCAAGAGCTTTTAGATCATGGATTCATCCATCCCAGTGTGTCTTCGTGAGGGGCACCGATTTTGTTTGTATAGAAAAAAGACGGTAGCATGAGGATGTGTATCAACTACCGGTAGTTGAATAAGTTGACTGTGAAGAATAAATACTCACTTTCGAGGATCGATGATTTGTTTGATCAGTTTTGTGAGGCTTTGATATTCTCGAAGATAGATCTCTGCTCTAGGTATCATCAGCTTAGGGTTAAAGAGGTTGATATTAATAAGATGGCTTTTAGAACTCGTTATGGTCACTACGAGATCCTAATAATGCTCTTTAGATTAACAAATACTCTAGCTGCATTCATGGATCTGATGAATCAGGTTTTTCAACCGTATCTGAATCAGTTTGTCGTAGTCTTTATCGATGATATTTTGGGGTACTCTAAGACTGACAATGAGCATAATGAGTATCTAAGAGTAGTGCTTCAGATACTTCAAGAGAAACAGCTCTACCTTAAGTTGAGTAAGTGTTAATTCTAAATGCGAAAGGTAATATTTTTTGGGCACGTGGTTTTTGCTAAGGGGATCCAAGTTGATCCTAGAAAGATTGAGGTGGTATTCGATTGGAAACAACCTAGGAATGTTTTAATAACCCATTTATGCCCGAGCCCAAAATTGAGACCCAAAATCCAAAATAACAAAACAGTTCAAGTATTACAAACCCAAATCTATTGGCCCAAAAACTAACCTAAACCAACCCAAACCTAAACCCAAAATTTAAGCCCAACTAAACTAAACCTTAATGGCCCAAATGGCCCAAAATACAAAATAGAAACAGCAACCCTAGCCCTTATGCGCCGCACCCTAGGCCAGCCACCACCTAACCTTTGACCGCTTGCCACCGCTACCCCACCTGCAAAAGGAAGAAGAACACGCAAAGAAATAATATGAAATAACATGTAATACTGGCTATAAAAAGCCAAAGAGAACAGATTTGTAATGGGGATTTTTTAAAAAAATAAAAGAACAGATTCAAAAAAAGAAGAACAAGGATTCAAAAATTAATAGTGCCTTTTTTTTTAATTTCTGTCTTATTATCTTTTATTTTTGAAATAACAAAAAAGGAGATATCCCAAAAGCAAGGTTTTTTGAAACCCTTTTCATAATTTCATTTTTTTTACTTTGTTTTCTAAAAAAATATCTATATATCAGTATATAGCAGCAATAATAAAAAATAAAAAAAACAAAAAGGTACCTTTTTGTGAATTTTCGGCCGCCGTACACGGCGGCATCGGCGCCAGCGACCGGCGACCAACGCGATGGCATTTGGCCGGAGCTGAGGCCGGCGTCTAGAGAGGGAGAGAAGGGTTGAGAGGATTCTTTCTTTTTCTTTTTTTAAAGGAGGAGGTTTAAAATGATTTTTTTGTAAAATTTTTTTGACTTATATAGGAGTATGAAACGGCGTCATTTTGGGCCTAAGCTTCAGACACCAAAACGGAGTCGTTTTGAGGGATCCGACCCAAACCCAACCCGCTCCATGGCTAGGACCCGCGTGTTTTTGTTGGAAGGGCTAATTGTATCTTTAGCCCTTCCGCTTTTTAATGATTTTTCAATCAAGTATTTTTTTCTTTTTTTTTTAAATTTTTCCCTGCAATTTGTTTTGTTTTCAATTTAATCCCTTAAAGGAACGACACCGTTTTGGATGCCTGGATAAATTTCCTTTTTTGTCCCCTTCCTTTCACGCGCGTTACAACTTAATCCTTTACTTTGTTTTCATTTCCGATTTTCCCCTTAAATTTTGTTTAAATTTCATTTTAATCTTTATTATAATTTTGGCTTTTACTAGATTATTTTCCTTATGTATATTTTATTTTATATTTTTATTTCTATTTATCTATTAAAGTACATAGTTATTTTTTTTGGTGCTTTAATATTTAAAATTTGTCTTTATTTATTTTTCTTTATTGTATATATTTTTCACATATATTTTTTATATTTTCATTTATTTTTTTAGATTATTATTATTACTATTATTATTATTATTTTGTTTTATTTAATATTTTTATTCTTTTATTTATTTGCTTATTTTCAAATTTTTATTTAAACTTTTTATTAGTTTTTATTTATTTATTTACTTATTATTTTTCTTTTTATTTATAATTAGCTTGTTTGTTGTTTTATTACCATAGATATATCGTCATTTTGATTACTTATGCTATCATTTCACCATTGTTACGATTATATCGCAAGCCACGTTTAAGTATAATCATTCTTTTACATCATACTTCAAAGGAAAATACCCGTCATTCAAAATTTCATATTTTTTATGAAGAAAATTTTTAAAATAAGGCAATATTCAATGTTTAGAATTTTGAGAAATTGTGTCCTAACGTATTGGATAACGATTTCTTTATCTGACTTAAACAATTGAATATCCTTTTGAATTTTATTACATGAGTTTTTTTAAGGACAAGCTCATTTTTGAGGATGTGAAATATAATGCTCTAACTCATTGGGTGACATTTTCTCTCTCCGAAATGATAGGGTCTTAACATGTAATTTAATTTATACAAGTTTTTTAATACAAAAATTGTATTTCAAAATCTTTGCACATTTTTTATATTAAGACACTAATTAATCAAAAATGTACCAATTTTAGGCGTGTCGAGGGTGCTAACCATTCCTCGTGCGTAACCTACTTCCGAACCCGTTTTCTGGATTTTATAAGACCAAAAATTATCGTTTTAGTAAATTTATTTTTTTATTAAAATGATTTAATTATGAGGTGATCCGATCACACCTAAATAAAAAAAATTGGTGGCAACTCCATTTTTGTTTTTTTCAAAATTTAAGTCAATCCCCTTTTCAAAAATAATGGTTCCGGCAAATGTTTCTAAGATTCGCAGTTTTCTGGGTCTTACGGGTTATTATCGGAGGTTTGTTGAGGGTTCTTATTGATTGCAATTCCTTTAACTAAGCTTCTACGCAAGAATGCTCCCTTTGTCTGGACTGAGACGCAACAATCGAGCTTCGAGAACCTCAAGTCTGTTCTGACTCAGGCTTTTGTTCTGATACAACCTAAATCTGGTAAGAAGTTTGTGGTGTATAGTGATGCATCACACATCGGTTTGGGATATGTACTGATGCAACATAGTAAGGTTATAACTTATGCGTCCCGACAGCTTAAGTCACACGAGGAGAATTATCCGACGCATCATCTCAAGTTAGCTACCGTGGTGTTTGCGTTAAAGATCTGGAGGCACTATATGTATGGTGAGAGGTGTATTATCTACACCGATCACAAAAGCCTTAGGTATCTCCTTACTCAAAGGAATTGAACCTTAAGCAGCGTTAATGGATTGAACTGCTCAAAGATTATAACTGTACGATACAATATATTCCCGGTAAGGCCAATGTAGTGGCCAATGCTCTCAATCATAGAGAAATGTTTGATTTGAGGGCTATGTTCGCTCTTCTGAGTTTGTTTGATGATGGAAGTCTGTTAGCTAAGTTACAAGTTAAGCCGACTTAGATTGGGCAGATTCGAGAAAAGTAATTAAGGGATGAGTCTCGGATTCTGTGGTTTCGTCAGGTTGAGAGTGGCAGTACATCTGATTTTGAACTAAATAAGGATGGAGTTTTGTGTTTTCAAGGACGGGTTTGTGTACCGAACGACTCCGATTTGAGACAGTCGATTCTAAAGGAAGCGCATAGTATTCCTTATGCTATGCATTCCAGTGGGAATAAGATGCATCGGGGTCTCCGTAAACAGTACTAGTAACTGGGTTTGAAATGAGAGATAACAGATTTTGTTGCTCGTTGTCTGACTTACTAGCAAGTTAAGGCTAAACACCAATTGCCTTTGAGTTTGCTCTAACCTATTAAGATTCTTTATGGAAATGAGAATGTGTAACAATGGACTTCGTTAGTGAGTTACCTTTAACGCCTACTAAGAAGGATTTTGTTTGAGTTATCGTTGATCGGTTAACCAAGTCCGCCCATTTCATTTCGGTTCAGACAGATTATTCACTGCAGAAGTTAACGAAGCTCTATATTTATGAGATTGTGAGACTTCACGGGGTTCCGATTTTGATAATCTTTGATAGGATTCTTCGTTTCACTTTCCAGTTTCGGAAGAACCTGCAAGAAGCTTTAGGTTCAAGATTGGGCTTCAGTACTGCGTTATATCCTCAGACCGATGGTCAATCTGAGAGGGTGATTCAAATACTGGAGGATATGCTTTGGAGCTGTGTGATTGATTTTCGAGGTAGTTGAGAGGATTTTTTTCATTAGCTAAGTTCACCTATAATAATAGTTTCCAGTCTAGCATCTAGATGACACCTTACGAGGCTCTGTATGGTCGTAAGTGTCGTACTCCACTGTCTTGGACTGAGTTGGGTGAGCGACGGGTTTTAGGTCCTGAGTTGGTTTTTGAGACTGAAGATAAAGTTAGATTGATTCGGGATCGTCTTAAGGCGGCTTCTGATAGATAGAAGTCCTATGCAGATCTGAAGATAAAGTTAGATTGATTCGGGATCGTCTTAGGGATATCGAGTACTCTGTGGGTGACTTTGTATTTCTTAAGGTATCTCCGTAAAAGAAAGTTCTACGGTTCGATCGTAAGGGCAAGTTGAACCCTAGGTTTATTGGGTCATATCGGATTCTAAAGCGTATGGGACTGGTTGCTTATCAATTAGAACTACCTCCAGAGTTGGATTGTATCTATGATGTGTTTCATATCTCAATGTTGAGGCGGTATCGATCTAACCCATGTCACGTTGTTTCTGTTGAGGAGATTGACGTTAGACCAGATTTGATTTTTAAGGAGGAGCCAGTTTAGATTTTGGATTGAGAGGTAAAAGTTCTGAGGAAGAAGTCCATTCCGTTAGTTAAGGTTTTGTGGCAGAATCACGGTACTCAACGCGTCAACAATATCCTCATCTTTTCGAATGAGGTAAATTTCGAGGCCAAAATTTCTTTTAAGGGGGTAGAATTGTAACGCCCTGATTATTTAATTTTGTTTTTGTGAAATGTGGCACAAATATGTTTCTAATTCAGTGGCTAAGTGTTCTGGGTGTGTGTTTGAGGTCTTGGGTTCAAGTCCCACTTTTGGAAAATTTTGGTATTTTTTGTATTAGCCTTATCCTTCTTAGGTGGGATTATGTCATACTTTTGGTAAACTTATATTAGAATGAGTCTGCTGGTTCGAGTGATAAGCAGTTAGCTTGCTAGAGGTCTTGTGTTCGAATCCTTGCGTGAGTGTGGGTGATAATTTTTGCTTCGGTTGTCTGAGAGAGTCTGGGTGGAGTTAGAATTTTGAAGTAGTCGTGAGTTAGTGGGTGGTTAGTTAGTGGGATAATAGGGGGAAGTTGAGATATTGTGGATTTGATTTTTTATTTTATTTCAATTTTATCTTCTTTTCCCAAAAATAAAAATAATATATTCCTTCCTTTGTTTTTTTCTTTTGACCTTTTTTTTATCTCTCTGTTCATTCTTTCTTTCCCTTTTTTGACGTTTTCCATTCTTTGCAAAAATCCTCCTTCGTTCTTCTGTTGATTTTGTTGGCAGATCATTCGTTAAATTGTTACAACTTAGTTTTCGGGTTCTTTAATCGACTTGGCTTAATAATTTTGGGATGCTAGCAATGTTGTTTTGTAGCCTTTAATTATGGGTTCTGCGTTTAGAAGTAGGTTGTGAAGCAGAAAATTGTGCTCCGATGGCTTAATCCGTGATATCGGTGGTTATCGTCGACGATAAGTTTGCGAGCATTGTTGAATTTTTGTTCTGAAGTCGTAAATTGGATGCTAAAATGGTGTTTGGGTTACTATTTATAGGTTTCAGCATTCTCGGGATTACAGTGGCATCAAAATTGAACCAGGTGTGTAACAAAAATACGAGAAAATGAAGTCAGCAAAAGCCGAAAATTGGGCATGTCGACGCCACACGGGCGTGTGCCCGGCTGTGTGCGACACACGACCGTGTGACAAGCGAGTGTGTAGCCGTGTGGGCTACACGGGCTAGGCCGAATTGGGTGTATGAGCCCACACAGGCATGCTACACGGGCGTGTGGGCCCACATGGGCAAGTGGGCCCAAAATTCTAGAATTTTTCCCTAAGGTCGCATGAGTCGTTCCAATCTATTGTAGGTCTTCCGTATGGTTAGTAAGGACTAACCAAACCCTATTGTATGAGATTGGTAAATCTAATAGACTTATTTGAGTAGGAAAACTGATATCTATGTCTGGTTGTACTGTATAAGCATGTAGGATATTTGTACACGAGCATGCGAGGCATGTTATTTATGTTTATCTGTTATTTGATTTATGTATCTACATATGGTATGGGATTCCTATATGTGGAAGAAGTGTTCTGTACAACAACTTTTTGCCTATTTTCTAGCAGCTTGGCTGCATACTACTCTCTGGACTTTTGGACTCTCCGGACTTTTGAACTGTTTGTTTGGAATTTTTTGTTTGGATGCGTTTATAATTTCTAACCTGTGATGGTTTGACAAAATTTCGGTTTATGTGAGCAAATTTTTTTTGAAAACACAAGCATGGTTTCGACTAAAACGATTTTCAAACTTTCGCTGCAAAGTTTTAGTTAACTTTAAAGAACAACAATAAAGGTTGTAATAAGGAATATAAAACGAGCTTTTCCGAAAATGTGGACTCTTTTTGGTAACAAATAATACGTAAAGTTTTAACGTAAAGGATGTGTTTTAAAACCCTTCATCGTAACACTCCCAGATTCGACCATAATGTGTAGGTCGGGTTTGGGGTGTTACAGATAATATCTTTAATAAAATTTATAATTTTTTTATTTAATAAAATACTATTAATAGTTTTTATGTAAAATTTAAATATTTTATTGAGATAATATGTTAACAATAAATTATAATTTTTATTTCATTTAGGAATAGAACCAATTCTACCAAAATATTATTATACAAAAATACTAAATTGGAGACAATAAGTTTTTTAGATACTAGTTTAGTAAAAGAGTAAAAATAAAACATAAAAATCCCTTCTACATTAATTTTAGTTGTTATAAAAAGGGCCAACCCTACTTGTGTAAAAAATGGTTAATAATTGAAGCAGCGAAAAAATAAAATATTACTATTGTAGATTTCTAATTTAATATCAAAATAAGAGGTAAATTCATTCTAAGGTGTATTGTTTATTATGAATTTTTAATATTAAATTTATATTAGAAAATTACTTGATAAATTAAGTAATAAAAATAAATGCTAGAATTTTAAATTATTTATTTCTTAATTTTAATTTTATTGATATTATTATGTTATATAATTTTAAATCAAAATTACATATAATAATTTAAATATTTATTTTTTAAAAAAGTAGTTTATTCTAAATATAATATTTCTAATAAAATAAATTTATCTTAATATTTTCAACCTTGTAGCTACCAAACACACCCTTTGTATTTTGAGCATCTCCTCCATCATTGGTAAAGTGCATGTACTAAAAGCTATTTTTAAACTTTTGCCAAAATAATATCCTAATAAATAAAAAAAGAAAATAAATAATTTAATATATTCAAAAAAATTGGTAAATTACAATAGAAGGGAAAGCGTTAATAATAATGCAACTAGCACAACTCAAACCTAGATTACATCTGCGACTGTAAACACCTTAATCATCATGCCAACACACAAGATTTCAATATATTTAAATTTATTTGATTTATTAGCTAAAATATGCATTTATTTTAGTTGCCTTTGAAAAAAAAAGGTCATCATATAAAAAGTTATTTTTCTTTGATATATTCTTTTACAAACTTCAATTGATTTTCGGACAAATATATATATGAAGGATAAAATATATTATTGTGGTCCAACCATAGTAGAAGAATGAAATTAAATTAATATGAATTATTTTTGGTTAATGAGAGATTAGTACAAATACTTTATTATTTAATTTAAATCAGTGAAGCTTATAATATTCTCATGAAAGTGGTCCCAAAACCAATTTTAACTTTCCATTTTAAAGAGTGGTATAATTTTATAAATTTTATAAGATAAAGATCATTGGGAGACACATGACACCACAAGCCATATGCTCCATTCCAGCAAAAATATACCAATTTATAATTTATCTCGTACAAGTCCATACCTTCTTTAAGGAGGGGACCATTTTTTTTTATTTTTAATTTTATTTAAAAATAAAAATATTTACCTCAAAGGAATAAATTATATTTCATTTTAAATTTTTTATTCCTTATTTTCTCGAGAATGTTGCACGGAAAAGAATTGTTAATATTATCATTATTATGCCTCTTGAAAACATAGAGCTCGTTCAAACTTTAGATCTCTCCCCACTCTGTTGGTAGATTAGGGTGATTTCTTCATCAATGTTGCTTAAAAAAAGGACATTTTATGGCCTATAAAGCTTAAAACCTTGAATCAAATTTCATAGGATACATGGAGTAATGTGAAAAAATATATATAATCCCAAGATATCTTAGGGTTCATAAAAAGAGAAAGAAATATTTACCCAACTCTTCATTCTCATCCCTTTCACTTTTTCTCACATGTATTTTTGCATTCTTCAAGGGGTTGATATACAAATACAAATAAAAATAAGATTTATATTGAATGCATTGATTGTGTATACGATGCTAACGAAGACATTCCATGACTCGTGCGTAGAATAACATAATTAGTGTATTGAATTGATTATAATCAGTTTATTTGCACATTCGAGCAACTTGATGCAAGAATAATGAACCCTTTTTCTGAAAGTGCAATTAATATTAACAAATCAGTTAACCCTAAATTAATTAAGTGGAGAATCTATTTGACTTTACTTAATTTTTTGTACTCTAAAAAAATATCATAGAATGGAAATGCAAGTACATTACTACACACCAAATGAAGGTATGAGTACATAAATTGAAGCACTAGTTACATGGAATAAGTTGGTTTATTTTTTTCAAAGGGATGGTTTAATATTTAATACCGATATCTATAAGATTAATTTTGAAACCCATGGAATTAACTTTCTTTTAATTGTTTTTAAAAACACTAAAACTGTAAAAGCAACCTTTTAGTAATAAAGAATACAGCTTTAAAATATTAAGGGGCAAAATGGTATTTTACAAATAATTCCCCTTTGGCACTTGTAATTTCCAACTTTACCCCTAATCATCAAGAAACCAGGCAAAATATTAACACCAGCTTTCAACTCAATTGAAAGGGGCATCACTCTCCCTATTAATAATCAAATTACAAATAAATTTTGTTTACAGTGCTTCAAAATTACTTGCAACTTCCTGAGAGGAAGATGGAATAGAGTAATTTTCAGGACTGATAGACGTGGCCTATTAGCTCAGTTGGTTAGAGCGTCGTGCTAATAACGCGAAGGTCGCAGGTTCGAGACCTGCATGGGCCATTTTAATATTTTTTTTAATATATTCGGGTCGGGTAATTGGGCTCGAATCGTTATTGCATATTAAGATTCATTTGGGCTTGGTGGACTATCTTTTCATTTTTGGACCAAAGCATGAATAGATTTTGAAAATATTTGAGAACTGAAATTTACTATCATTGAGTGTACTTCTTCTAACATGATTGGGATGTCATGTTTCAAGATTTTACATGTGTGTTTGTCCAAATATCTTTCTGTGCTTATCAAATTGTGATGTCTGATGTTTATTTTGTTATTTAGGGAATCAACAATTTGACATCCCATCTTTATTATCATTACTATAAACAGTCCATACATGCATGCATACACATATATACTCATCTTAATTGGGAAATTCAATCCCCAAAAGTATTCTTAGAAAATGCACCCACCATTACTAATTACACCCCCTCCATAACAATTACAAGCTACTAGTTGCATTTGCATGGCAATATTATTAGCCTGCTGCTGCTGGTTCCACCATAACCCTTCATTCATCAAATACTCATCTAACAAAGTAGCAGCCTCTTCACACATTCGTCCCTCGTGATCCGTCGCTCCGCCACCATCTCCCACTGCTGCCGTCTCCTCTTTATTCGGCTGTGGTGGCTGTTGTTTCAGCTTTAGAGCTTTTCTTTTTTGTTGCCTTTGAGCTGACCTTTCCTTCTTCATAAAATGGGTTCTCCAATAGTTCTTTATCTCATTATCTGTTCTCCCTGGCAAGTATTTAGCAATTGTAGACCACCTGTAATTCATTTCACATACAATTACAAAACAACAACAAAAAACGGGTTGTCAATTCTTTAAAACGTTTTAATTAATTACTCAAATTCTAAGATAACAGTCATATAACAGAGAATCATATCATTATAAAATATAAGGATCAATAAATCAACAACAAACAATAACAAAAAAGAAGAAGGGGTTGATCTCTGTACTTCAGAACATTTTAATTAAATCCTCAAAATACTAATTGAGTGATTGGTATGATATTGATGCTTTGAGAACTCAATCAGAACATTATGAAATTTAAGGACCAATAAATTAACAAGAAACAACAACACAAAAGGGTGATCCCCGTTACTTCATAACATTCTAATTAAGTCCTCAAAATTCAAGCTAACGTTAATATGATATGATACTTTTGAGGACTCAATCAAAACATTATGAAATTTAGGGACCAAAAAGAAGAAGTATTACTTGTTACCCCAAAGGGCATGCAATTCAACCATGATCCCTTCCTCTTGAGGTGTTATATGACCTCTTTTAAGACCTGGCCTTAAATAATTCACCCACCTAAGCCTGCAACTCTTCCCACTCCTATTCAAGCCTGTATAAACCCCATAATCCAATTTATATTAGCTAAATAATCTCAAATATATATATATGTATGTAAATAAAATTTATATACAATATACCTGTAGACCTAGCTACTGAGCTCCATCTTCCTTCTCCATGGAAGGTAACATATTCAGCTAAGAGCTTATCTTCTTCATGAGTCCATGGACCTTTCCTCCATGCTTGTTTTGGAGCTCCCCAAACCATCATTTTCAACTATTTCCACTTGAATAACTTGTTAGCCTTACCCTCTTATATATATAGTTCCCTCAATCATGTCAATTCCATGGTTTTTCTTAAATGTTTTATTTTTTATTTAATTTATTGATGATTTTAAGTACCGCCAAAGCAAGATCTTTGAATCGAAATGTCTAGGTGCTTACCAGCTCCATCCATTACAAGTAATTAAAAAATTAGGTTTTTGTTGAGTGTGTTGGTCGTGTATAATTGTATAAATTATCAATGAATCAGACGTTAATATATCACTAAAAGTTAAAATTAAATGAATTTATTTTTAAAAAAATTAATAATGTATCATTATCTAATTAATTGATAGCGTATGAAGTTATGAATTGATATGTACATCAAATATAAGTCATCCTTTGCCATACACATACACACCACTAATAGATAATTTTTGTGATCCATACTAACGGTTCGATTAAAGAAATTAAAAATAGAAAAAAAATATTCGATTTAACCATCAATCCAATTAATTCATACTGATTTCTGATTTAATTGATATAATACCATTCTCCAGACTAGTACCTTCACCAATCTAATTTGATTCAACCTCAATTGATTTTTATTATTCTAAATTACAATATTAAAGATAGAGTGAATACCTTTAATCAATAAATTAAATGCGGAAACTCAAAATTATCATTCTCAAACATTTTATTTTAATTAGGGGGCTGCAACATGATTTGATGTTTTATGATATTGGTTATTTTCTTCATTAATGTTTTTTTTTCACAACCATTAAACACAAAACTATAAACTTATAAGTTTTTTTTTAAATGATTATATTATAATCACAATGATGATGTAAAATGAAAAATAAAAATGATTACTATGAATGTAATAACATGATAGAATGATTATATCTTCAATCATAATAAACATAATGAGGAAAATTTTTTTGAGAAGAGTAATTTAAATCTCTTAACAGTGATTTTAAAATATAATTCAAATTACATTATTTTTAATCATAAAAAAATAAATATAATTAATTATAATTTAGTTGATCGAGTTTTAATTTAGTTGGTATGTCAATGCCAATGCAAGAGGATGTAGCGTATTATCTTCTTATTTATGGATAGTTTTAGACATTGTATCAAAAAAGAAAGACTAAGAATCGTGATGAAAAGAAATAAAACCACAATTTAGAATTTGGGGATTAGTTTATTTTATAATTTTTTAGAATATTTTCAATCTTGCAATCCTCAAAAGGCGGAGGATTAATGTTTGGGAATAAGCATAATAATAACCTTTGGAATGAGTGGGGGATGCTAAATTTTGTTTGTTTTTTTATGCAATCCTTAAGGAACACTTGTTGCCCTAAAACAGTTCTTAATTGCATGCTTTAGAAATTGTTTATTGCTAATCAAGGTTTTCTAGGATGCCATTTTGAGTAATGGAGCATTTGAATATATGATAAGGTACGATTTTTTGGTGACTCATCAATGCTACATTTGGTCTTTTTATGACCATATACTATATTTTTTTAACATATTTGGAATGTTAGGTCCATAACTAATTGGATTAAGTCCATTTTTTAAATGAAGAATGCCTATTTATAGGTATTGATGTCTGATAATAGAAAGCATTTAATTAATACTACCAAGGTTAAACAGAAGGTTTTGAGTTTAATTCCATATTTCTTGTAATGAGTTATTCAATTCGGTGAATGTAATGATTTATTTTGATTACATTTTTTATAAGTAATTTGATCCACTTTTTTGTTAATAATAAAATTTACATTTATTTAATAATGAAATGTGATTACATGGTCCATTGATATCGTTAAATTTCGTAATTGATGTAATTATCGATAAGATTTTGTTTAGATCTTAAAAGTGAAAAATGCTTGATTGAGTCTTATCATCTCTTTTTGAGTTTATTCCATTCAAAGTTAGGCATAAAAATAGTTTGTATTTTGTGCATCCCCTTTGTTCAAATTTATAGAAAGCTTCCATTTTGAATTACAATTTTTTAAGTTAAAATTAGATTTCATCATTGCACACAATTCCAAAATAATAATAATAATAATAATAATAATAATTTTATTGTTTTTGAGATGAAGGCTCCTACCTACCTTTGGCACCATTCTAATTTGAAGACACTGATCAAGGGTTTTATGTATAGTAAACATGTTAAACTTTCCTTTGAGTATTTATCCTCTATTTATATGGTCTCTTTGAAATTTTGAAATTTAGCTTTAACCTTTCTATTTTTCTAATTTCAAAATTTATATTGTTAATCACATAGCTATCAAGTGAGTATTTTTTTTTATTTCAAAATGTCACTATAATAATTTTAACAAAAAAATCAATATTAATAGTTGGACTTGAATTTTGAAATTTAAAAAGTGGAGAGAGACTAAATTTCTGAAAATAAAAGTATATATATGACAAGATTAATATTAAGGAAAATGGTGGACCATGGATTAGATGATAACTTTGGTTATATAGTTATCAAAATTGTAAGATAAAAGAAAGAGTTCGTAGGTACGTAATAAGATGTGAATTTAATTTTATAATAATGAAGGTTACATCATATAGGAAAAAGGGTTTAAATGATAAATTAGTCTCAAGATTAGATGTATTCTTAATCAAAGTTATTTTAAATTTTCGTGGTCTAATAATGAATTCTATCCTTTTCCAGAAATTACAAATTATTTTATTCATTTTAATTTTTCAAAATTGAAAATTTTATTCAATTAAACAATACTGGAAATCAATAGTTTATATGTAAATAATTAGCAAAATGAGGGATTAAGAAAATTTATATACAACAAATTAATAAAAATTAACCCTTTAAGTATATATGTTTAGTAATAGCTTGGACTAACTTATCAAATTCTAATAAATTAAATTAAAGAATCATTAAGTTATTTGGATTTGAAATATTAAAAAGGTTAATGCAATATTTAGGGCTTGAACTTAACAATCATTGGGTTTTGAAATTTTTTTTTGTCCAATTTAACACCTAAACTTGATAATTATTCTGACATTAGAGCTTGAATTTTTTTTTGTCCAAGTTAGCCTTTAAACTTTACAATTATTCTCATATTGGAACTTGAAGCTTTTTTTGTCTTAATCCTTGATATTTCTTTGAAAAAAAATTGGATCAAAAAGAAGTTCAAGGTTTTAACGTGAGAAGAGTTGGTAAATTCAAGGACTAATTTCGAAAAAAATCAACTACAATGTGAGAAGAGATGTCTACTTCAATCCCCAATGGAAAAATAATTATCAAATTCAGAGGCTAATTTAAATAAAAAAATTAAACTCTAATGTAAAAACAATTGTAAAGTAAAAGCATTTTCTTCGAATCAAAATTCCAAAAAAGGAATTCATTTTATTAATATTATAAAAACAAAAATAAAGATAATGAAGTTTTTAATGCTGTAAACTTCATGGAACATAAAAAACAATAAAATTACATCAAGGTCCTTCAAAAATCTGTAAAAAAAAAAACATTATAACATAAGTAAAGGTACAATAAATAAATAACTCAACAATAGCAACTGTGGCTAATGAAGATCCCCTGTTTTTCTCTTTTTTATTTTGCTTTGCCATTTGTTACTGAAGAACCAGTTGGGTTAAGCTCATCCCAAGCTTCAATCCATGTGACCATAGCCTCAGCCAACTTGTCAAAATATGGGTCAACTTTGCTTAGCTTTTCTTTGACCTGTTTAGCCAATTCAATGTAACATTTTTGGACAGTGGTGCAGTCTTTTGGAAGTACAGTTTGTTGAAAAAATGGAATAATCTCTTCTTGCCAGAAAATACCCTTGTATTCCTTCCTTAAGTTCACAAATGGGTTACTTGCTTTGCTATGGTAGATATACGGTAGCCCGGTTTTGACCCCGAGTCCTAAATGGTCACATATCACCTACACAAATCGTCGAATGGAGGTTAGCCGGTTAGCTTGTAATGAAATTTGAAAATTTATAGAACGGTTTGGGTTTTGATGATATACCTTGGTGCACCAACCAGCCCACATGTCATCATAACGGCCGATAGGTTGACCGTCTCCCATGAGTCCAAAGTACATTGCAGGGCCAATGAGCTCACGGTCAAATGCCAAGTTCATACCGCACATAGGGAACAAAGTACCCTTTGGAATTGTCAAGACTGCGTCAACAAACCTAGTGTTCCTCTCGAGAGGCTTGACAAGTTGAGTTGGTGCGTCGTAATCTGGGATGTTTAGCCATAGGCCATGAGAGACGGCAGTGGGAACACCCTCGCGGAGACTGAAAGGGTAGCCACGAACAAAATCAGCACCGTCTCTGAAGGGATCGTATAAGGTGTTGAAGAAGAAGGGTGTGGATGGGGATAATAGGTTCTTGATGTGTTGCTCAAGTGCATTGATTGCTTTACCAGATGGGTCCTTAGCAACCTAAACTCATAAACAATATACAGAATTTTTAGAATCTGAGAGTTGTAGATCACACTGCAAATCAATTATTTAGAAATTTGAAAGGTATATTTTCATATGATAGAGCATGTGCTAAGCTGCTAAATGACCATTCCATGTGAAGAATAACTTAAGTTTTTAATGGTAAAAGTATCATAGAGGCCCCTGTATTAAGAGTTAGATTGCATTTTACACCCTCTACTTAGAAAATAAGCAAATTAATCTTTATACATTAGATCAAAGAGCAAATTAACGTAATTGATGGAATAACTAAACAATGACATGTATTGTCATATAGAGACCAATTTTTAGCCCTAGAAATGGATGGAATTTGTAATAGAAATGCAATCTAACTCTTAATACAAGGGCTTCCATGGTAATTTTACCTTCTTTAGTCAAATGAAAATAGATGAAATCACAATAGACATTCCATAATGCAGCATCATGCTATAAAAAAAAAAACAAATGCATAAATCAATTCAAATTATGAAATTATTGAGAAGGTTATTACTTATCAAATCGTTTCATATTTTCTATACAAAATTTAAACTACTCGTAATTCCCCATAAGAAGTAGCATTTCAAATCCACATTCTCGGCAGGGACAGTGAAGGAGGCAGACAGGGACACTGGCTCCAAAATGACAAATTATCATTTTACTCTTAGTTTCATGGTAAAAATACACTCAGATCCCAAAGTTGAAAAAAAATTCAGTTTAATCTCATTAGAATTTAAAATAATACGCATATACAAAGGCTATCCATATTGTGCACAATATGGGTCATTCCTAATACCCCGAAAATAAGCTACTAGCTTCCTCCCTATGGGTCATTCCTAATACCAATAGAGCTAAGACTATCCATATTGTGCACATTCCTCTCAAAATAATCAATTTCAATTGAAAATATCCAATTAAAACAATGAAAAAAAAATCATCTTTTGACCAAAACAACAAAAACCCAGAAACCAAAACATCAAAAGATCAAGAATTAGACTAAAATACCAAAAACCCAGAATCCAAAACATCAAAATAAGATAATAAAAAAGAAGAAGAAAACTTACAAAACAGTCATCATCAATGGTGAAAATATACTTCTTCTTAGACACCATATAACCAAAGCAACGACAAGCGGAATCCTTGAATGAAATGCAAGAAGCTTTAGGACCCAAAATCCTGTTAATATCATTCCTATTATAAAGTTCATAATCAAAACCATCAGGGACTTTGATAGTCTTTGAAGGATCACCATCTTGAACAATGATGAGATGGTAAGGTTGAAAAAATGGTCTCCACATCTCAAGAAAATCTAAGTTTCTTATAGTTGGTATAACAATGTCGAGTTCATCTTTTAGTTGAGGTACTGCTGGTGCTGCTGCTTGGGTTGCTGTTGCTGGTTCAGCCATTTTTGGATTAAAAAACAACAAAAAGAAAGGGTATTTTCTTTTCTTTTTTTCTTTTTGAGGGATTGGGAGAGGGAGATTTTGTGAATTTATGCGAGTATATATGGAAGGGGAGAAGGACGGCACGTGCGAAATGAATGTGGTGGCACGTGTGAAGAGACGTTCTAGAATGTGATTTGACTTCTTCAAAGAGGCAAAAAGCCTGAATCTTAGGGTCTGTTTGATTGTCAGTAAAATATTTTCCGTAAAATAATTTCTGGAAAATATTTTACTTTTATGTAAAATGATTTACTGGAAAATATTTTCTGGTGTTTGATTAAATCTGTGTAAAATATTTTCTGCTGCTTGGCAGATTTTTTGAAAATATTTTTCGGAAAAGTTGTTTTTACATATATTAATATATATTAATAAATTTTATATTTTAAATTATTTTTACATATATTGCAATGATTTATTTATAATAATACTCAATTATTAAGCTACAATATTAATCGTTATAAATTGAAAAAAACTAATATCAAATAAATTATTTGTAATTGTGTTAAAAAAACAAGTATTGAATAATTAAAAAAACAAGTTACTGGAAAATCGATAAACAGAAGCAGTTTTCTACCGGAAATGAAGGAAGGAATGAAGGAGGCGATAAAGAGGAGAGCACGGAAAATGTCTTACGGAAATTGAAAGGGTAAGACATTTTCCCTAAAATGTAACCCATTTTCCCTTGTTTTGGAGTTCATTTTCCAAATGGAAAATGTTTTCCTCCAATCAAACACTCGAAAATATTTCTGGAAAATATTTTACTTTTATGTAAAATGATTTACTGGAAAATATTTTCTGGTGTTTGATTAAATCTGTGTAAAATATTTTCTGCTGCTTGGCAGATTTTTTGAAAATATTTTTCGGAAAAGTTGTTTTTACATATATTAATATATATTAATAAATTTTTATATTTTAAATTATTTTACATATATTGCAATGATTTATTTATAATAATACTCAATTATTAAGCTACAATATTAATCGTTATAAATTGAAAAAAACTAATATCAAATAAATTATTTGTAATTGTGTTAAAAAAACAAGTATTGAATAATTAAAAAAACATGTTACTGGAAAATCGATAAACAGAAGCAGTTTTCTACCGGAAATGAAGGAAGGAATGAAGGAGGCGATAAAGAGGAGAGCACGGAAAATGTCTTACGGAAATTGAAAGGGTAAGACATTTTCCCTAAAATGTAACCCATTTTCCCTTGTTTTGGAGTTCATTTTCCAAATGGAAAATGTTTTCCTCCAATCAAACACTCGAAAAGTTGGAAATGATTTTTCGGAAAATCAATTCCGTCAATCAAACAGACCCTTAGGCTTAAGGCCATTTCAATCTCTTTAAGGGTAAATTGCATCTAAGGTCTCTAAATTAGTAGTAAGTTTATGTTTTAGTTATTTAATTTTTAAAAAGTTACAAAATGATTATCATTGAATAATTCAAAAGTTTTCATTTAAATTCATTGTGCTATTAAAATCGTTATTGTATTGCTTTCTGTGCTCACATTGCCTATTCCAATATTGAAACTTCTCTTCCCTTTCTATTCTACTCTTTAGTTTCTTTTTTGTGAAATAACTTTAAATGTCACGAATTTGTGAATAAATATCTAAATAACTTTCTTCTTTTATATTTGACATTGACATTTAAATCAACTTGAATTTAAGATATATTTTTCTACTCGTTGATTTGTAATTATCTATCGTACCGATCGTAGAATTATCGTTTAGAATTAACTAGTCAAAATTTAAAAAGAAAAAGAAAAATAAAGTAGCATCCTAGTAACTTAAATAAAACTTTTTAAATAGTTTAGTGACTTAAATAAAAACTTTTAAATAATTCAGTGATCATTTTGTAATTTTATAAAATTTAGTGACCTCGGGTGTAGTTTACTATTTTTTAAATGTAAGGGTTTGTTTATTTATTTTACTTCTTGAGTTAATTTTACTTAAAGTGAATAAATTATAGTTTAGATTTTTAGATTTTAAAATGTTGGAAGTCCGCAAAATATTAATATTATGTTAACAAAGATAATTAATTTGTTATTTGATTTAATGTACAATGATTAATTTATCTATTTTTTAAGCAGAAAAGACAAAATATTATAAAGAGGACCATCTTAATATTACTAAATCCAAATGCAATATTAAAAGTTTTAAAAGGCAATAAATATATGCATTTCAACCTACAATTGAGAGAAGAAATGTGTTGCCATAAATGTAAATATTCCATCTCTGGAATATATTAATTTTAATGTGTTTTCTAAAAAGAAAATTGACTTTTCCTTGCCAATGAATAACAAGTAGTGGAGTAATTGGGATGCATGTATGTCTACATGAACCTATTAAAAAATGGGTTTATTATTATTTAATTAAATTAAAAGACTAAAATATGAATCCATGTGCTACAAATTTAAACAATATGTGGATTTATTAATAAATGCTGGCATGTTAGTCATTATGGAAATTGTTTTCCCCTGCCTCTTTTATATTTAAATTATAATTAATTAGAAAATTGAATTAAAAATATATGCATGTATCTCGATGAATAGAAGAATATATCTTAGATCTAATATTTTAATCTGATCATTAGTATTGAAGATCGGAGAAAAAAGTTATTTAAATCTTGTTTTGCAGGTTCATGACGTTTAAAATTATTTTTATGAAAAAAGCTGAACTGTAGAAAAAAAAAAGAGATTTCGCTTAGTATAGACAGTGGAAATGGAGAAGACCATGCATCAATGAATCTAACAATCCACTGACTTAAATGAAACTTCGTAGAATGTAGTGACCATTTTATAACTTTTTAAAATTGAGAGACCAAAACATAAAGTTAATAATAATTTAGTAACGTTAGCTATATTTAATCCGAAACTTCATGTTACCCACAAATTCATGAGTTGAATTAAGCTTGTGCAGTATAATTTAGTTGGAGTATCACTTTCCATGATATTTCTTTGTTATTAAAAGATATTACCTCACATGAAAGAAATTGTGTCCCATGTGAAAGTCCATGAAAATGAGATCTCATTCAATGGAAGCTTGGTTTGGCATTAAAGCAGTGTATTTTTTTGGTCAAAGGAAGTTACTTTGTAAACAAAAATGGGGAACTTTCCTTGGGAAAATACTGAACAAGTTCCAAAAAGAGGACAACATTTAAAGCAAAATTGCTTGGATTGTGATTTTTTATTTTTTGAAAAGAAGTTTTGAAGTACAATTCAACGTCATTGATACATTGGTGGGGATTTTTGTTGATTGGTTTTGTCGAAACCGTTTTTTGAAAACAAAAATTTAGTTGTCGACTTTAAAAATAAAACTGGAGTCGTCACCGATCCTTTATTAAGGTGTGATCGGCTCACCTTAAAAATTATTTTGGTCTACGAATTTGAGAAAACGAGTTCGGGAGTCAGTTACGCACGAGGAAGGGTTAGCACCCTCGCAACGCCCAAAATCGGTACCAAATTGATCATTTAATGCCTTAGTGTCGAATGTTAAAAAGATTTTAAAATCAACTCAAATGATGAAATTTGAAAAAGGATAATCAATTGTTCAAGTCATGTAAAGAAATCGAGTCCCAATACGTTAGGGTACAATTCCTCATAATTCCCGAACTTTGAATATCACTTCTATTTTATGTGAAAATCTTCATTTTGAGAAAGTAACATGTCACACCCAATACGTTAGGACACGACAAGTTAAGTTCCCAAAAATGATTTTTATACTCATGCATTTTGAATAAAGAATATCCTCGGTTATCTAGAATTAGTAAAGAAAATCGGAACCCAATACGTTAGGGCTCAATTTCCTCGAAAATTCCCAACCTTGAATATTGCTTTTATTCAAAAAAACTTTTAAATCAAGGGAAAAAAATAATTTTGATATATTGCCAAAACCAAAATATATTTCCCAAAACGGGTATGTTTAAAAAAATGTACAATATGATACAAATATCTTAATTTATAACGTATACGTATAAATATTTGCAAATATACATATACAAAAACAATATAACGTGAACGGCGGCGGTGAGTCGAAAAGCCTCTTTTTTAAAACCCGTTTTAGATCCCCTTCAAAAGCCAAACATCTTTGACCCAAAAAGACGACTCTTGGCCCCCCTTTATCCTCTCGGATCCGACGGCCACGAAGGAGGAGAGCCCTCCGACGGCAAACCCGAAAGGCGTTTCAGGTGAGCCCCGCTCCCTTTTGTTTCTTATTTATTATATGTAAAAAAAAAGAAAAACAAACAGAAAGAGCAAACAAAGGGAAAAAAATCGAATCTAAGAAAAAACCTCCGTTTTGTATTCTGTTTTTTCAAATCTTTTTTCCTTCGTATTTTCCCTTCTATTTTCGTATCTCTTTACACCGAATTCCCCCCCCCCCTTTACATGATTTAAATCGGCCTTTAAATAGCCGAAATGGAAAAGATAAATCAACAAAATCAAAAAAGAGATTTATTCTGTTTTGTTGGCATGATTTTTGCTATCTTGTTGCTGCAGGTACTGTTGGAGGAGACTACGCGCGACGTGGAGGCGCAACTCTCGCGGAGGAGGCCTCTAGCTCCGAGTTGTGCGCCGATTGGGACTGCTGGAGGCGGGGGCTGCTGCTAGGGTTTCTTAACCCTTCCCTTTTCCATTAGTTTCGGGCCTGGCTTAGGAATTGGCTATTGGGCTCGTTTATTAGGCTTGTATTTTTTGTTTGGGTTTATTCGTTAATAGGCCAGGCCAAAATTGGTATTACAGGTTTCATTAAAAGAAATAATTGATTTAACAGACGAGCTATGGATCGACTTCTGAAATAGTGGATGAGGTATTTCTACTCTACATAAATTTAATGCCTAAAAAATTCAACAAAATTTAAAAGGATTTCCTTATAAACATATTTCTTTGCAAAAGGAGTGAAAATTCCTCAACAAATATAATAAGTAAAATGAAGAATCTTACTATCCGGCGTTAAGCTATACTTTTAAAAAATAAAAATGAGAAATGCTAAACCTAAAAAAACAAATTTCTATATCATAAATTTATGCTAATCTAATAATATCGAACTTGATTATTAGTACAATAACATGAAGGAAAATTTTATTTATTATATATATTACACTAGTTAGAGATAAAATAAAAAATAATTAATATAAATTTACACTTAAACTTAGAAAGATGAGTAATAGCTATAGTAAAAAAATATGACCTCTTTAAACTAGGTGAAAAATTTTCCTCCTTTTTATTGAAAATAAGTAATAGAAGTAGCTAAATATTACTAATTGAATTAATTTATTGTTATCTCATATATTAAATTAAGAATATTTTTGTATTCTCATTTTTTATATAGATTTACTTTTTTATTTCTCCTTTTTTTCATTAAATAATTAAAAATATATATTTTTTCAATATTAGAGTTAAAATTATTTATTATCTTTTTTATTTGAAATTATACCAAATTATAATTTTATTAAAAATAAAAATAATAAATAGTGAGAAAAAATGGGTTAAGCCAGCCACCAAATTAAGAAGCCCATAAATTTTGTCAGTCCATCAAAAAAGTCCATTCTGCTAACAAACCCCAGAAAGAAAAAAGAAATATATATAATAGATTAAATGTGTTTATGAGTCAGGTAGTCCAGCCGACCGGATCCGTTTTGGATCTGATTTAGATTTATATTTTTCAGTCTTACAGCGTGTTTGGTTCAGTGTAATAGGTATTCCATTACACTCCGATTACGCGCATATTATATTACCGACCTATTCTGGTGTTTGGTTCGTTGTAATCGGTATTACGCGCCTATTACATTACCGGCCTATTCCCTAAATTCTCTGCTTTTTTATTCCCTTCCCAAATCGACGATTAGCCCTATTACATCCGTCTTCCCAAATCAGTCTCTGTTTTACCCTCCCTCCCAAATCGACCTCCACCCTCTCCTTTTTCTGTCCTCGTTGATTTCTCCTCCCATTTCTTTACCTATTCTCTCTCTCGGTCTCTTTTTTCATTTTTTCCCTGTCATTTGTTGTGGTTTTTGATCTCTCTCGGTCTCTTTTTTCATTTTTTCCCTGTCATTTTGTTGTGGTTTTTGAAATTCACTGCTTCATTAGAGACTGATTTTGAGGTATGAATCTTGAACTTTTCATTTCTTTGTCTGTCTTTGCCTTGGATTGTGGCTGCTTTCATTGTGCTGCTGCTGATTTTGGTACAATATGATATTGTTGTGAATTTCTTATATTGGTTGGTTTTTAGGTGTTTGATTTGTGATAGACTGAACTGGGTTTGCCTTTATCATATCAAGTATAAGCATGTACGATAGTTTTGTATTGTAAATAACACTGCAAAACACAAAAGAAGTTGCTTGTTTAACACAGAGTATCTGATGGTTTTAATGTTTTGGTCATAAAAATATTTGCTTGCATAGACATAATTTCTACCAGAAAAAATTAGACCCTACTTTGGATTCTTTGAAAATTGAATGATATAATTTCAGTTGAAGACAAGAATTTTTTTGCCTGAATAAAACTCTATTGCTTGTTGTTTTCATTAGTTAAATAATAAGAAAGAGGAAAACAACAGCGGGACGAGAAATTAGTGCATTCCATTGTTTGAAATTGAGTTAGAATTGTCTTCTAAAGGCTAGGACTGATCTAATTTGCTTTCTGTCACCTGATCAAAGAGCAAAATTCTATGAGGGACAAGGTTTTAGTAACATAAAAGGAGAAAGAATGTTAAAAGTCCTGGCATGCATAATCATATATCATTTAAGTTTCATCTTAGGCCCTAAAGAATGTTAGGTCCTCTGACATGCTAAATTATTTCTATTTGATCAACTAACATAGATGAATATGCAAAGAAGCTTTCTTCTTTTATGCTAAATTATTTCCATTTGTCACGATGTGCATGGTTTATGCTAATATCTTTTATCTTTTAAGTATAATTTAAATCTAGGCCTTAACGTAAGGTAAAGTTCCCTATTATTTGAGTAGTTTTGTTGCTGCTTCTGTTGTCATTTAAAAATATGATTTCCAAAGGCAAGTATTAATATGACCATGGTCCTCTCCTGCTCTTGAATTGAAGAAATAAAAGAAAAAGGAAAGTTTCTTGTGTGATTGTTAAGCATCCAACCTAAAACCAATTGCCAATAGGTGAGGGGCTCAACTTGGATATAAGGTCACAAGAAACATGAGATTTATTAGATGTGATATAATACCAAATAACACTCCCCTTTATGTGTTTCTCAACAAGGGCCTATACACGGACAACCTCACAAGGGGTGGTTGACCCCACATAGGGTTAGGCAGGAAGAATAGATCACGCATTGGGTCTAATACCATGTTAAATAAGGTGATGATAGTCCTAAAAGCTTAAGCATATAGGAAATGGTCCAACCATTATATTTAAGTTTCAACAATGATGAACATAATTCTTAAAAAAATGAAGAAAATATAGTTTTTATTGATGTGATTACCGAATAGCAAGTCTTATTATTGCCATTGCTCTCTCTTCTTCATCCCTCAATAGGAAAGGATTGGACCTGCTAGTGATGAAAATTGTTATTCTATCAAGTCTATTTCATTTACTATTAAACTGATTAAATACTATATCAAAGGGATCTTAAATTTCATCAATCTTCAGCCTTAGCGCATGAGAGTTTTGTTACTTTAAGTCAATGACAAGGTGTCCCCATATAGACACATGAACTAATCTAGGGCAGCAAAAGAAGAAAAACAAAATGTAATTGACCATAAAACCTGTTTAGATCTCCTTCGATGTCTCCTCTTTTTTAAATGCAGTTGAAATTTCTTTTCAATATTTACATCATCTTCCTCTTTTCTATTCTGCAGATAGAGCCAATCCCAAGTGGAAATCTGCCTCCTGGTTTTGATCCTGTTGAAGGTTTGCTATTTTTTTCTTGCTTGGATTGTTTCAGATTTGCAAGATTTTGTTTGCTAGTCACCCAATGAAGGAGGATGAGTGATGAACAATTAAATCATATAAATATCAAGAAAATTTTGTTTGTAATGGTGGATTGCATGGATATCCCCCTCCCACAGTTTAAAATATCAATGACAAGTATTAGTTTATGCATCTCTCTCTTTCTCCATTGGAAATGTCATTCGTTTTATTTTTTTATCTTTTGCAGGTGCAAAAGCTAATGGGTTCAACACCATTGGATCTTGCCAAGTTTAATATGGTACAGAGTGGAGAAATGAGCCGTAATGCTCCCTGTCCATGTGGTTCCAAGAAGAGATACAAAAGGTAATTTGGCACACTATTTCCCAGCGATCTGTGTTGCTGTGAGTAGCTCATAACCTGGACGCAGTGCTTAAGAGATTTTATGTCCTCAACCACGGAATGTTTTTCCAGTGCCAAGTGTTGTTCCCTTCAAGTAGCACAATTTGTTTATCATCTTTCATAAGAAGTTTCGCTTTGTGAGCTAGTTTCATTTTGATACTTATATGTTGTTGGGGTCTACTTTAGCATCTAACTTTACAAGTAGGTCTATTTTGACTATGAATTTATATTCCATCCAAATTTAATGATGTGAGACAATCTTAAAGTTTTATGTCAATAAAATTTTATACATTTCAAGTTCAAAGATTAAAATATATCTAATTGTCAAGTTCAATTATTAAAGAGTTATGTCAATAAAATTTTATATATTTCAAGTTCAAAGATTAAAATATATCTAATTGTCAAGTTCAATTATTAAAGTGGACAAAAAATATACAAGTACTAAAATAAACTTAATTGTCAAGTTCAGGTCAAGTTCAGGTCAATAATGAATTAACCTTTTGGGCGAGTCAAGCTTGAGCCTAGAAATATTTTGAAAACGAGTTTCAGCTTTACTCAACTTATGAATACCTCTAAATATCACTAATTATTATTATTATTATTATTTAAAAAAATGTAGTTTTTAAATAGTTTTCTGACTAGTGTATATCGTTTTCAAAAATTTTATAGTATAGATACGTAGAAATGGTTTACATGCTCCTTTGGAGATCATTGTAGCTTTGGCATACAAAAAAGATAATTTATATTTCCAAACTCTCAATTTCAGAAAATTCACAATCTAGTCATCTCTTGTTAACATCATTTTGTCTTCCCTTTTGATTACTGTTAAGCCCATTAGATTCAGAGTCCAAATCAGCAGTTCCGATAACCCGAACCGACATTGCATAAGATATTTCGGATCATATCCAGCTTCTTACAGCTTGAGCCCTTGAGAAAAAAAAATGGTTCGTACCATTAACCACCAAACCCCTCAATAAGAAAACATCGTCCCATCCACTAATGTGTCCGACCGGATCTATACAACCCAAGTGAGGGAAAATCCGGCTTACGCAGCCTTTTGCACTTCAGTCTAACTTAAGTGCCGGAGTGTGTTCTAAAATCGAACTCCAACCCTAAACCTCTTTTTGTTTTTTCAACTCAACAAATCATTATATCATATGTACATATACATGTCTTTAATAGTTAGTAAGATGAAACCCTAATGTTCAGTCCATTTGGTGCTTCAACTCTTGGAAATTTCATCAATTTTTCTCCCCCAATTTCTTCCCATCTGCACTCCAAAAAAGAAACCCATTAATTAAGATCATTAACTTTGTTAAACAAATGTATTTTCGGATTAGAAAACAGTGATTAAATTATGTTACCTGTATCTAGTTATAAAATAATGAAGAAATGTTGAAATTTCTGCAATTCCTAATTCTTTTCCAGGACATTGCCTTGTACCTCCTCCAAATATCAAGAAATTACTTTGAGATTCCAAGCTTTTGTCCTACATTCATTAATACTTTCATATCATTGATAAAAAAATTAAATAAAAAAATGAGAAAAATATGATCATTACTAACCATCCATCTCCATGGATTGAAAGCTAATGGATCAGGATAGATGAAAGGATCATAGTTTATCTCTCTTGTATATACGTAGATTCTCCATCCTTTAGGGACCACAAATCCTGACAAAAAGAAAAATGAAAAATTGGGGATTAAGTTTGTGATTTGAACCCACAAATTTATGTTTTGAAGTGAACAGGCAGTGCTACTAGACCAAAAGCTGGGATTCAAGGTTAAGTATGTTATTGAACTTTAAAGTGACAAAGGCCCACCATTTTATCTAGAGGGCCAATGAAAATCTAATCATTCGGCTAACTGAGTTTCTAAAGAAAAAGTTTACCTTGATATATATATACATTGAAAAAGCTACCTTTCTTTTAAGAAAATCATTGAAAATAAGACCATGAATGATCCATAGGGATTGCCTGGCTGGATTGGTAGGCATTCCATGTAAATCATGATAGACCTAAGGTCCACATAGGGAAGATCATTTCATGTCCATTACGTTTTCCTTTTTACACACATACACGTATATACACACTATGGGTTAAATCACCATTTAGAGCCTAAAATTGGTAACTCTCACATTGGGATCTACACTTTTTATTATTTTAAGTTAGTCCTTAAATTTGATAATTGTTCTCATATTGGGGCTTAAACTTTAGATAATTATTCCCACGTTGGGCTTGGCAATTGTTCCCATATTGAGATTTAAACTTAGCAATTGTTCTCACATTAGAACCTTATTTTAGGGCTTCCAAGGAAATATCAAAGATTAACTTAAACTAAAAAAAGTTTAGGCTCTAATGTGAGAGCAATTGCCAAATTCAATGACTGATTTGGGCAAAAAATGATTTAGGGTCTAATATAAGAGTAGTTGCCAAGTTCAAGGACTAATTGACCAAAAAGTGATTTAATCTAATATTTATATTATATATAACTTTTGCAAAGTGCAAACTCAGCTTCTTGAGCCCATAAAGCTCATATTACAAAAGGTAAGGACCAAAAAGAATTATTTTCAATATATGGATCCCACACTTTAATAATATATATATATTTAAATGCTCACTTACCATTTAGTTCCATTTCTTCAGTAGTTTTCCTTAAAACCCCATTAACAATAGTAGCTAATCTTGAAGTCTCAAAAATCACCTGCATAAAAAAACAAAATCACTATTTAGTTCAAAAGAAATTACTCATTAATAAAAATAATTGTCTAAAAAAAAAAAAACCCCACAAATTTTCTTACAGCTCTAGTGAACTTCATTGGCTTAAGATCATTCCATTCAATCGGGTCCTCTGGTCTTTTCTTTTCTCTAAGTGCCATATGTTCTTTCTGTAAATTTGTTCATCAATAAGTCAAAAAAATTTCATTACCAAGATATGAAGAACATGTTTTCTTTTCTTTTTTTTTTGTTACTTACTCTTAGTTCTTCAAGAATAGATGGATGATCGTGTAGGTACTTAACGGCCATCATCGATGTCGTCGACACGGTCTCGTAACCAGAATACAAGATGGTAATGATTTGATCAATGATCTCATCATCACTTAACTTGTATCTATTATTATCATCTTTGCTCATCAAGTAAGCAAGCATGTCCTTGTGTGATTCTTGATTGCCTCTTCTCTTTTCTATTAGTTGTTTTAGTATTGTAAGTATAATTTTCCTTGCCTGCAAGGTGATAAATGAACAACTTAATCGACTTGAGACTATGGAATGTAATGAAAAACGAAATGCTGATGGATTTTTTACCTTAAGTCCTCGTCGATAATTGGTACCGGGGAGATCGATAGGCAGCGATAAAGTCCCCAACACTAATTTAAAGAACTCAGGCATGAATTCTTGTGCTATTGAAGTTGATTCAACACTTGCAATTTGTTTAAGTGATGATAAAAATGCCATCTACAGACATACACAAAAATACATACTAGAAAAACAGAGGAAAACACCTATGAACTAATGCAAAGCTGTAAAAGAAACAAACCTGTTTGGTCTTTTCTTGAATGTCAATGATTTTATTATCCCAATCACTCACAAAATTTCTCATGAATTCATCTATTTTAGGCAAAAGTTGTTGTTTAATCATAGTAGGACTAATGAGAGCAAGCAAAGCTCCTCTCATTTGTTTATGAGTAGAACCATGAACAGCTGCAATGTTACATTTACCCAAGATATCTAACATGGACTGTGGATAACCAGGAACAAGACCTTTAGCTTCATTCATTAGTATATATCTATTAAGCTCTGGATCCATGGAAACAGCTGTAGGACATCCTAGTATATGTGATTTGAAGAAACTCCCATACCTGTAAGAAGGACCAAAATGAAAAAAATTACATAATGTTTGAGAACATTTGAAATGAGAGCGGGGGAGGGGGCAGTTTACCTTGCTCTTTGGTTTTTCATGAAATTAGGACCTTGTTTGAGAAACTCTGTGGTTTCACCAAAGATTGGCCAACCCATAGTACCAGGAGGCAAACCTTTTTTACTGAACTTAAGTTCATTCCATCTTAACAAAGCAGTGCATATAGAAAGGGCCAGAATGAACAGCAGTACCAAAACCACCATGAAAAGAGCCATTGTTTTTTTTCCTTTCTTTTTAAGATCTCCAAAAGCTCTGCAAAAATGGTTATCGGAGTTCCCTCATAAGTCTACATATACTAAAGAGGTGCACACACACCCATATATATATAGGACTGTAAAGTGTTAAAACCCATAGTCCCACACACCCCTCTCTCTATGTATAGTCCGTTGACAGATAAAAGAAATATAGGCTGAACCATGCAGCTCATTAGGAAAGGACCCTACACCTTAAAAAAAGATTTTCAAGGAAAGTATATATATTTATTTTAAACATATTTAAAAAAAAAAAGAAAAAGAAAAAAGAAGAAGAAACAGACTATGCAGATTAAGATATAATTCATTCTTCAAGAATACGGGGGCATGAATGTTTGTTTGATAGTTAAGATTTTACAGTCTTCTACCAGTAGAAGTAAAAGTAAATTAATGTCAATAGTGAAAGAGCAAACCGATTTTTTAATTAAAAATTTTAATTTATTTTTACTATTAAAAATTAATACTCTCAAATATATAAAAACTAATGTTTAATTTTTTAAAATAAATAAAATAAAATATAATTTAGCTTTAAATGAAAGAACTGCATTGGGAGAATGAACCCAATTCTTGTCTATTTCTTCACATATATATGTGTGTATGTATGGAATTACAAAGAAATTATTTGGATATAATTGGTATGAAAACTAGATGAAAGATGCAACTAATTCAGTCAAAGTAAAATAAAGGTAAAGGTAGGAAATGTGTGATGAGGGTAAGAAGCACATGCATACCACCCTATTGGACCTAAAAATTATATATCTCTCTATATTACATAATATAATATATTATATATAAACTTACTTCCAAAGCACAGTGCTTCACATGTCTGTCAACAAGATCTGTTCATGGATATACAAAAAAGACCACTAAAAGACAGGCTCTTGGTTACCATGTGAATAAGTGAAGAGAGAGATAGAGAAAGGGGTTTGGTTCCATTGTAACTACTAGTTTCAAGCTTTTGACTGCCCCTCTTTGGCTAAAAGTACCATGGGCGTTTTCTTTATTAGGGGTTGAGTGTTTTTTTAATACTCATGGTTAAGAATTGGTTTCTATACTGTCTAATGGAACATTATTTTAATACCCAAAGGAAAATTTATTTTGAAAGCTTGAAATTAATTTTTTATTATTATTTGTGTCTCAGGTTTGTTTTCAACAGAGACTAAAAAATGGAAAAAGAAGAGCAAACAGTACATTTTACGGACTTAGATTGATTACGTGAAGAAGTTGAATTCTTTTGCTTTCTTGTTTTTGATTGATTGTACTTTTAACACATTTATAATTATAATTTTGAAATTTCATTCTCCACGAGATTTTATTCATTTAATTAATTTGATATTAACATCCAAATATCTAAAATTTCATCCATTTTTTGTTAATTCATTGTATATAAATTGTTGAATTATTATGGGATTGGATTAATTTTTCAATTTTCGTAAAATAAAACCGAGGGGGCTAAATTCTCCATTTTTAGCATGCTATTGAAATATAATGGGGGAAAAAGAAAACACTAAGCATTTGTCTTGATGTAAAATTGGAATCAAGAAAACCCTGAATTTCTTTTCCAAGAATTAAAGTCATTTCTTAGGTAGAGTTTAATTAATTATCATTCAAACAATCTTTTCATTACCTTCAGTAAACATCTTTGGATATTTGTGATCAATTCCGAATCATATTATTTTATTAAAAAAATATTGTTAGGAGAGAGAAAAGAACCCCAAGAAATTGTCTCTAAACCATTTTTTATATATAAATAATGGACTTTTTCTTAAAAATTAATTCCCAAAGTATATATTAAATATTAAAAGGCACAATGTTTATAGTTTTTTTATCGATATTGTACTTTTTAAAAGAGTCAAATTATTTTTTTAATAAAATATTAAAATTTTAAATAAGGTAGTCCGCATGAGAATGCATATATAGTTCATGTTATTTTTTAAACTTTTATGAACTTATATCATTTTTTATTTTATATTTTGAATAAGTTTTAAATTATTTGTTCTCGTGATTATAAAGTAAATAGTATCATGTAAACATAAAGTACACATAAATAATCACGTAGATTATGACACCAATATCGTTAAAAAATTAATATTTTAATCTTCATTTTATTAAAAAAAAGCGATTTAACAATTACTATAAAACTAAGAAAGAGAAAAAAAAAAGGTTTAAAAAGTAATTCTTATTTGTTAAAAATAAAATGAGGTCACCACTCAAATCATAATTATGCAATAATTATATAGAAAACGATTTAGAGAAAAAGGAAGCATGGTTTAAATCCAAAAAAGGGTACAATGAAAATTTGGAGGTTTGCAATTAGAATAAGATATTAAGGCTAGTCTTATACACTAATCACATCAATTGACTAAAAATAATAAAGATTGTGGATTTGGAATTTTGCTAATACATTACTTTTTTTGTAATTGCGTGGAAGATTTGGATGTTTTATTATTTTTGATTGATTGGAATATAAATAAATATGTATGTATGAGACAACACAATCCGACCATTGCCCTGAATTTGCTTAATTTTTCCGAAATTTCAGGGACATTTTTTTTTGTTTTAATCTTTCATAATTAGTAGGGCATCAAATAAATTGCATATCCTTAAAAAAAAAAATATGAAGTTGGCATTAAAATAGCAACTTTAATCCTTAAGTTAGGGCAAGATGTGTGCTTTTTCAAAGCTTTATTGACTACACTACTAATCAATTGAATATTAGTTGAATTCACAATCTTTTAATATTGTTGATTTAAAGGTAAACGTATTATAGAGAATATTGTATTCTATTTTATCTTTCTTATTAAAAAATTGGTAAATTGATTCATGTACATTAGATCAAATAGTAAATTGATTTTTTTGTTAAAATTATCATCCATCTCTACTATTAAAAATTGATCTCTGTATCATAATGATATACATGCGACATGCTACGTGTAATTGTTTGATTATTTTATTAGGTACACTAATTTTTAACAGTAGAAATGGATGAATTTTTGAACAAAAAAAATTAGTTTACTCTTTTTGTGTGTGTGTGGATAATAACATAATAATACTATATCCAGGGTGAAGCCAGAAAATTTTTTGAGGGGAGCCGAAATAAAGTTGTATATTTTTATGATAGCAAAAGTGAAATTTCATTATTTTAATAGCCTCTATCTTTATAATTTTTAAATGATTAAATCAATTTTTTTCTCATTTTGGGGGGGGCAAAGTGTAATTTTACCATATATTAATTTAAAATTTTAAAATTATAAAAGGGCTAAAGGTAAAAATTTACAATTTAGGAGGAACTGGGGCCCCTGCCAACCCCCTTGGTTTCGCCCCTGACTATATCAAATTAAAGTGAACAAAAAACACCCAAAGCCATGTATTGCTCAAGCGTGTCAATTAACTGCCTAATCACATCTTCGAGCACCTGCATACCAACAAAAGCCATTTTGGTTATAAAATCAGTAATTTGATTACACTCCTTAGGCACATGACTTATCATCCAATGATTTTTGCTTTGTAGCATTTGCTGAATTGACTATAAGACTAGTTTACTATTTAATCTAATATGTAAAAATAATTTACTCATTTTTCAAGTAAAAAAGACAAAACATAATCTAATTTTTAATATAAAGACCTTCATAATAGTTTTAGTTAGTTTTTAAAAATTAAGCATTAACAAAAAGTCACTAATTGAAACTTGGGTAAAATTATTGATATCCAATGAGGATATTATTTAATAAATAAAATTTAAATTACATTTGGAAGATATTAAAAATTATTTTAGTATATTTTTGTTAAAACTTTGAAGAATTTTGACATTGCTTATTCCAAGCGAACCCATAAATACTTTTAATACAAATACAATACATAATATAAAGTTAAAAATAAATAATCTCCTAAAATTGTAGCCTACATTCATAAACTTTAAAATTTTTCATCATTGGTATTGTGTTAAAAATTATAATTTTTAAACTCCAATAAAATAATGACACCTCATTATTTTTTAAAAACATAAAATTAATATTATACATTCTCTAATTCAATTTAATTTTAGTTAAAACATTTAAAATCAAATAAGTGAAATTATTGAAAAAGAAAAAAAGGCATTAGCAAATTTTATTTATAGTTTTAAATTGTTCATGTAAATTGCTCCTCGGCTTTGCCTTTACAATCTCATTTTCCTAGTTACTGTCTTCCCCACACCGCCCTTTCTTCAAGCTCAATCTTTTATTACCTCCACCACCATTTCTGTTTTCTTCAGTAATGCTGCCATTTTCACCTTTAACTTCATCACTCTTCTTCATTCTAGTTTCCCACATAAAGCCTTCACCTCTGCCCAAACTCAAATCCATCTCTTTCTCCCCTATTGCTAATGGCTTCAACGACTTCTTTTTTTTCAACAATTTGACTTATTTGATTTTAAATGTTTTAACTAATATTATCATTATTTAATTTTTAGGATTATCTTAATATTAGTTATTTCGGTAAAGCATGTGTGAATTTAAATTTACATAAATTAAAACTTAAATTAATCAATATACAGAGAATAAAAGCTTAAAATTCTCAAATTATTGTTCTTGAGATTTTTGTTTTAAATTTTAAAAAATCAAAATTTTTCTCAATACTTTTATGATGAGATTAATAATTAAATTTGTCAATGAATCTGGATTCTCCTCAAGAATATTTAATTGTGGTGTTCGTGTGAGTGGCGACATTGAAACGTGTGCAGCCAGGATGGTCCTTTTGTTATCGAAACATTCATCTTTGCATTAAATTAATACTAAATAGGCTGCTGCCGGTGGTAGCAGCAACCACCCAACCATTTTGCATTTAATCAAACCAATTTTTTTCTTAATTTCTGATATAATATAATATTCAACTGTGTCAATTGGGTTATCCATTTTTTAAACTTTAAACTATGTGAATAAAATTATTTTATTCTTAAAATGGTTAGTTTAACCGTAATGTAAAATGTTAGATCTTATGTGACATGATTTAAAATAAAAATGATAAAAACATTAGTTTTGAGGTTCTGAAACTTTTATAAAAACTGATGTTCACTCTATCTTTTTCTTAGTTTTACTTTATTTTTAGTTTTTAATTTTAAAATTATGTCACAACATTTTATTTTTCTTTAAAATTTTTATTAAATTATGCCATATAAAATTTTACGTGTCACTTAATGATTAAATTAACAGTTTTAATAATATGATTAAAACATTTTAAAATCATAATTTGAAAATATCCAAATGCAATTAACTCTTATTATTCATTAAAGTTTAAAGTGATTCTTGAAAAGGTACATATATATATAAATTTTAAATTATGATTCCCTTTTTACATAAAAATAATTATTCACGGTGTTGCAAATAATCCCTTTTTCTTATGGGTAATCTAGGTTTCAAAATGATCGAATAAAATCATGAAAGAAAAGGCAAATTACACAAATCTTTTGGGCCTAATCAAACGTGTTTATATTGAGGTAAAATGACATATATGAGATTTTTTATTAAAATTTCTATTTTTTAATAATTATCCAATAAAGAAACTCCACAAGTAAATTTTAAAAAAATGGTCACTTGGTATTAAAATAAATAAAAATTAAATAATCAAAACATATCTTAACCCTACTTATAAAATTAAAATCAGCTTTGTTAAAACTTATTTAATCTCTTATTTATTCCAAAATTGATATTGACTTTTTGTTGAAGTTGATGGCTTGTCTTGAAGTGGAAACAGATGGTGACTTGAAAGAAAGTGTAGGATCCATTTGGGATCCTTAGAAAAGGGTTTGACACTAAAGAAAAATATATGCATTTCATTCTTGCTTTCAAAAAAATTTTCAAGTAGTTTGAAAAAATAATAATAAAAGATTGGGTTTTTAATGGCCAAGAATCATCTGTCTTAATTCTTACTTTTAATCATATTTACTTTAATGACAAATTTGAATTATTACAATTTTATCACATGCAAATCCCTTTTTATATTTATTTTGATTTCAATCTAATTACTACTTTTAATAATAATAAAAAATATTTATTGATAAGATTTTAGTTTAATGACAAAGTTGGTTTATTTATGCAAATATTTATTTTTATTTTAGTGAGATTGAGTACAATTTACCCTTTCAAAAGAAATAAAGTTTTTAATGGCCAAAAAGTGATTCTTAGTTTTAATAATAAAAATGGTATTTACCGATAAAATTTTAGTTTAATGAGAGTTGAATTATTGGAATTTCATTATATTTATTATGATTTTAGTTTATTACATTTTGAGGAAATGAAAAATATAATAAATTTTTTTTGAAAGAAAACGACAATATTGATTGGTTAGAAATGGAGCAAGGCCTTAATCTCAAATTTTATTGCTTGTTAATAAAAAAAGCATATTAAAAGTTCACAAAATTTTCAAAAGAAATTTGAAATACAATATTTAGTCGATTTTAATATAAAATACTGTAAAGAAATATTGCCGACACAATCAAAAGAAAATTTTAACACATCTTGAAACACCCTCTATATTTGGTTTAAAAAATAAGATTAAGTCAAACTGATATTATAAAAAAAAATTAAGGGAATAACAAATTAAAATTACAATTCAATCAATTAAATGATATACTAAATCATAAAACCTTTTTATTCTAACAGTTGCATGTCTAGTCGATAAAAAAGAATGTTTACCCAGACGCACACATGCAGCTCACAATTTGAGTACAAAAGTTGTGATGTCCAGTTGTTGCACTTGCACGAGGGCCTCTTTTTTTGTTTTCTTCTGCTTTTTTTTTTAAAGATTATTTTTCCAATTCATTATCGACTAATTTCCAGCCCTACGCACATATATAGTTTTTTATTGGTTCAACAGATTCTTTGTGATTCAACTATTATATGATGTTTGTGATTGAGATCTTAGATTTAATGGTAAGGTTTTGAGATTTCATGTAAATTATTTGTGGGGGTTTTTTAAGATTTTACTACGCTTTAATTAAATTTTCTGATTCTACTTTAAGTTTTATTGTGTTTGTATTATAATAATTTGATTTTAATAATAATTATTTGAATATGTTTTATTTATTATTATACTTATACTTATAATTATAGTTGTAATATTTTTTTGTAAAAAAAATCTCATTATATGAATTTTATACAATATTAGGTTAGATGAATTATCAAATTTCAATGCAAGTGATTTGATTAACTTATTTAATCTAATTTCACCTACGTAGGCAGAGAGCTAGAGAAAGTTATGATGGTAAGGAAGACAGGGTGTTAAGGTTGAGTTCTTAAGGTTGCTAGAGGGGAGAGATCCTTTCTTCATCGTTTCTCAGGGTATTTATAAGTGGGAGGCCCTGGGTCTGGTAGTGCCATGTCATTGATAGTACGAGTGGTGGCTCGCTCATGTGATTAGCCAAGTGGGCCAATTGTCCTTAAGCGTGGTATTGTTCTAACATTCCTTTTGTTGAGGTAGTATAAAGTTGCTACTCCTCAATGGTCCTTCGGTAGTCCCCGTAGTCCCCTCTTGGAGATAAAGGCATTCCCACTAAAAAGTTGATAGTATAGAGGACGAGACATGCAAGTGGCTAGCTATTGGGTGATGTAGGGTGAAACTCCAGTCGGACGATACAAGGTAGAAAGTCATCCAACGGTGTCTCTCAAGTCTCAAATAGCCACCTATGGTGCCATGTGTTTGAGAGGTGTAGGTATTACAATTGTCCCCCCCTAAATCAAAAGGTAGGTTATAAAATGGCTTGTTTTAAAACCTTTCGTAGGCAATCGTAGCGACTGGTAATTGACATAGAAGAAGTGGCAAATGGTTCAAAATACCAAAAAGTACTTGTGCGTGCCAAGGATGTTGCTGGAGATGAAGAATCATTTTGAAGATTCTAAGACATTTGCATTAAATGAAAAACTAAGTCACAATTTATGGGGAGGGGGCCAATGATGAATCCTGTTATTATAGGTGGCACGTGTCCTGATGGCATTGGCTGTAAAGTGTTGAGACAATTGCATTATGCCCCTTACACCTTTCGGACATATGGCACCACGAGAAGGAACTTGAGAGACACCTCTGGATGACTCTCTGCCTCGCATCACCCGACTGGTAGCACCTATACGCCTCGTCCTCTAGATTACTCATTTTTTAGCGAGAATATCTTTATCTCCAAGAGGGGACCATCAAGGGACCATTAAAGCGTAACAATCTTATAGTACCTTAGCAAAGGGAATGTTAGAGCAGTACTACACTTGAGAATATCTGGCCTGCACTTGGCCGATTGCATAAGCGGACCACCACCCATATTGTTGGTGATGTGGCACTACTAGACACGAGACCTCCCCTTATAAATACCCTGAAGAACGATGAAGAAAGGATCTTTCCCCTCCTACAACCTTAAGCTCTTAACCTTAACACTCTATCTTCTTTACCATCCCAGTATGTCTTACTCCCACCTTACTTTGACTCTCCACTTATTTATGTGAACTGACCTCTTTGTGACCACCACCCTCTCCTCCCATCCCCTTTCTTGTTGAACACTTCTATCAACAATAATGTTGGCCAAAATAACTTTTGATAATTTTAATAACACTAAAACCATAAATTTGGCCAAAAATAGCACTTACATGATAAAACGAGTTGCAATAAAATTTGAAAGTAATTAAAATAAGTTTAGAGTCGGTAGATTTTGAAGAATATATAAAGGAAAAGATGCATGAGAAAAAAGGCAAAACATTGCCACCAAGTGTTAAGGTCATATAAGTGTGAAGGTCATGGTATCTTTAAGTTAAATTCATAGCGGCTTATAATTATCAGAATATTTTGAAAAATATTTCTAAAAACTAATTTTTTAAAATTTTTTAATAAAATGGTTTGTTCAGAGCAGTAAAAAGAAAAAAGAAGAAGTGGTTTGTGGGGTTTTAATTCATATGATGATTGAGTGCACGTGTGGTTACTTCTGTCCACGTGCACTTGTTTTGTTCACTGATTTTTTCACCTATCATTTATTAACAGCATATTTTAAATATAAAAACAAATATCTGAATTATTTGGAATGGATCCCTCTTTTCTTTTTTACCTTTCTTATCCTTCTTGCCACTACTTCACAAATAATAGGGTAATTTATATTAATACCCATTGTATTATTAGTATTTTCTTTTGTCACCCAACTATGAAAAATTACAAAATCACCGCTTAACTATTTAATTTTATCTTTTCTGGTCACTAGCTAGTTAACGTCAAAATAGAAACAATTAAAAATCCAAGATAGTTAGGTGACCATAGAATATAACTTTTCATAAGTCAAGTGATCAAAAAGAATTTTATTAATAGTTGGGTAACTATTTTATAATTTTTCATAATTGAGTGACTACTACTATAATTTACCTAAAAGAATAAAATCCCAATTTTAATTAGAATTGTATTTGAATATTTTAATTTCACAACTAAATTTAAATATTATCATATGCTTTTATTTTTTTTATTATACTTCAAATAGGATATATGTCTTTTTTTTTAATTCTACTTATAAAATTTAAAAACTCTATCGACAAAATACCAAATAATTTTTATTCTAATTTATCTTTTTTGTCTTTTTCAATAATTTTATCTTATAAAATTAAATAAATAACATGTATAAATTTTGATTCATTTATTTTTTTTAATATTATCTAAAATTACATGAAAGCGTTGTATCCCTACAAAATTTATTAATTTCACTAACAATTAACTAATAATTTTTTTATACATGAGATAAAGTAACACTTAGTCTAATGCCACATCATATACTTTAATGGAATCCAAATTCAAGGATCAAATCGAAAGAAGTGGTCAAATTTTAGGACTAACGTGGGTCATAACAAAATTGGGGATCAAGCTGAGAAAAATTACTAAATTCAAGGATTCAATGCTGCTTTATTCATTTATGGTAAAAATATCGGAGGCCATTGTACTAAAAGACGGATTACATTTTACCTCTTCTACTCACAGATAGACAAATTAGTCAAGGTACAATAGATTAAAGAGCAAATTGATCATTCCTAAAAATTTCATATATTTTTATTGTTGAAAACGAGTCGATAAACATCGACATAAGGAACACGTGACACGTCAAATATAACTGTTTGGTTATTCTGTCAGTCACACTAATTTTTAACAATAAAATCAAATAAAAATTTTAATAAAAAATTAATTTACTCTTTGACGTAATATTCATAGACAAAATTACTTTTTCTTTTTTAGTAAAAATGACAAAATGTCAAATACTTTTATGGTAGTTTTACCTTCATTTATATATATTATACAGCGGCGAATGCGACAAAAGGGAGTTCACGTGTGGTGGTCCATCCTCATTCTTGGACATATCAACCTTATATAATGCTTACATCACTTTTGTTTTAAGCCCTCAATGCACACGCGTACATATATATTTTAATGTTTACATGTGTGTGTGTTTGTAAATGGATTCTGATACTCTGCACCAAACAAGTTGCCATGGATTTTTACACTTTGGATACCGCCAAGGCCAAGCAACTCATCGGTGCTGCCAATTCCCATATATTTATTGCTTATGGAAGGCACAGAAACTGAATCAATGACATGCTTGTCTCGTCACATTACAATCAAAACCTCATTTCATCACCATACATGTATTATATTTGGGGTAAAAGTATCGATATATTGTATTAAGTGTTAAATTGTATTTTATTTTTTATTTTAAAAATGAGTAGATTAATTACTATATGTTAGATCAAAAGAGTAATTTGATCATTTTTGTTAAAATTTCATCTATTTTTACAGTTAAAATTGACATGATTGATTGAATAACTAAATAGTTACACTTGACGTGTGTTAGGAGTAACAGTTTCTGTTATTAGTTAGTAAGTTGTTAAGTTTTCGGTTAGTAGTTACTGGTGAGGTTGCATGTACTGCATGCATTAAATACCCCTTGTAATCAGCATTATGAAAAATGAATGAAGAATGATTTCATTAAGTTGTTGAAAGTTTAGCATGGTATCAAGAGCCAAATTTTTTTTCTCATCAAATAGTTTTGTTGTTTTTTTGTTTTCTCATGGAGCCAAGTGCAGATACTCCGCATAATTCTTCAAATATTGGTGGAGCAACTCAGTCGCAGGATCTTGGCGTTGGTGGATCTTCAACCGTTCAATATTTTACCAAGCATGACACGGTCAAACTTGCAGACCATAATTTCTTGCTGTGGAAACATCAGTTGTTGCTGATTCTTGAAGGATATGGGCTTGAAGGCTTTGTTTTGGGCACGGTTTCTGTTCCTCCTGCTGTTCTTGTAGAGGCTGATGGTCGTGTTGTTGATAATCCTCGTTTTCTTGTTCATAAGAAACAGGATAAGTTTCTTGCTGCTTGGCTTGTTTCGACTGTCACGGACGAGGTTTTGGTTCATCTAACTGCAGCTAAAACGAGTCTTGATATTTGGAATACCATTGAAAGAAGGTTTGGCGCTACGTCGAATATTAAGATCTCGAGTATGCGTCATGCATTATACTCGATCAAGAAAGGTAGTTTAAATGTTAAAGAATATTTGCATAAGGTCAAGACTCTTACTGATAGCTTAACAGCTGTTGGCAGTGATGTTACGGAAAAAGAGCAAGTTAGTGTTATTCTGTCTGGGCTTCCCATTGAATATGAGTCTATTCGTGTTTTTGCGTCTGCGGCTTCAGTTTCGTTGGACTTGCTGACTGATATGCTTCTTGATTTTGAGGCTAGACAGTTGGCTGTTTTGTCAGAAACTCCTTTGCAGGCAAACTTAACTAAATATCAAGATGATGCAGATAGTTCGAAACCTTCTTATGCTCAGGACTCAAAACAAGGTTTTCGTGGTTCGACTCGCAGTTGGTCGCGTGGCAGAACTAGAGACACTGGTCGAGGATGGTCTCGTTCTAGACCACAGTGTCAACTTTGTGGTAAGGTTGGTCATATTGTACAAAATTGTTATCATCGATTTGATGAGAATTATTTTGGACAAAACCCATCAGTCAATTTTCATCAAGTGCACGAGTTTGCTCCTTCCTCCACGGCTTGCTCTTCTGTACTTAATTGTTCTGGTTCGTGCTCTCGACTGTCAACTTCATCATCATCATCAGCTGATCAAACCTGGTATCCAGATTCTGGTGCAACAAATCATGTTACACCTGACAGATCCGCTCTTATGTCAGTGACTCCTTATACAGGTGCAGGTCAGGTTGTTATGGGCAATGGTAAGTCAGCACCTATCGCTAATATAGGATCTTCTAATATTCTGGCTGGCTCTAGGCTTCTTCATCTTCAGCGTGTGTTACATGTTCCTACAGTGTGCAAAAATTTGTTATCTGTGGGACAGTTTGCAAAAGATAACGGTGTCTTTTTTGAGTTTCATCCTTTTCTCTGTTTTGTGAAGGACATTCAGACAGGGAAGATCCTTCTCGAGGGCCACATGCATGAAGGTCTCTACCGTTTTCAGCTGTCCAAGTCTACTCTCGATAGTACAAGTTTTCTTTCGAAGCCTAGTTCGTGCTCAATAAACAGTACCCAACTTTCCTCTGCAGTTTTATGGCACAATAGACTTGGACATCCGTGCTCTAATGTCTTGTCTCAAGTGTTAAAATCTTGTAAAATCTCGTTTGTACAAAATAGTTTACCTACTATATGTACGGCCTGCCAAATGGGCAAAGCTCAAAAGCTTCCTTTTCCTGCTTCCACTACAGTGTACAAGATTCCTTTTGAGCTTGTAGTTTCTGATGTATGGGGGCCAGCTCATGTGCCTTCCAATGGGTTTTGCTATTACGTGTCCTTTGTTGACATGTACAGTAGATATACTTGGATCTACTTTCTTAAAATAAATCTGAGGTTGCTTCTTGTTTTGCTAATTTTCATCAGATGGTAAAAACTCAATTTGGTTGTTCTATCAAGATGTTCCAAACAGATGGTGGGGGAGAATATCGTGTTTTGACAAAAGAGTTTTCTCGACTGGGTATTCAACATAGGGTTACTTGTCCATACACCTCCGAGCAGAACGGAGTGGCTGAAAGGAAGCATAGACAAATTGTTGATATGGGATTATCTCTTCTAGCTCAATCTGGTGTACCATTGAAGTTCTGGTATTATGCTTTTGCACATGCTGTTTATTTAGTAAATAGACTGCCTACCTTAGTTTTACATCAAATGAGTCCGTATGAGAAACTTCATGGTAACAAACCTGACTATACTACTCTTCGGGTGTTTGGCTGTGCTTGCTATCCTGATTTGAGACCTTTTCAGCAATACAAGCTACAGTACAGGTCAAAAGTTTGTGTTTTTCTTGGGAGTACCCCGAATATAAAAGGGTTTCGGTGTCTTGTTGATGATAGTAGGGTGTATCTTTCTCGGCACATTCGGTTTGATGAGGAAAGATTTCCGTTCTATGGTGGTTTTTGTTCAAAGTTCCACAACAATGTCATGAAGGACTCTTGTAAACAGCAGACCATGCTCCCTATTATTATGCGTCATAATTTTCCTGAAACAGGTTTAACACAAGCAGACACACGATTGGTTAGGACATCTCCAATGGCATGTTCTTCAGTTCCATCACATCATACTCCTCCTTGTTCCAGCTCGTTAGGTGGTATCTCTCTTCCAACAGAGGTTTCTCCATTATGTGGTCCAAATGAGTGTCGGTCAGAAATTTTGTTGACACATGGACAGAGTGAATGTCAAGTTGAAGCTCCTTTGAATGTTAATATGCACCCCATGCAGACCCGTTCAAAGAATGGAATTTTTAAACCGAAAGTTTTAGCTTCGGTATTGGCTGAAAAGGAGCCTTTGACGATAAATGAGGCGTTTCAAAGCCCGGCATGGACAGACGCTGCTAAAGCGGAATATGATGCTTTGCTAGCTAACCAAACCTGGGATCTCGTGCCACTACCTAAAGGACGACGAGCCGTTGGTTGTAAATGGATTTTTAAACTGAAGAAACATGCAGACGGGTCTATTGCTCGATATAAGGGTAGGCTTGTGGTTAAGGGCTACTTGCAGAAAGCTGGTATCGACTTTCAAGAAACATTCAGCCCGGTTGTTAAACCAACTACAATTCGGGTTGTACTTGCCTTAGCTATGTCGTCTAACTGGCCACTTCGACAGGTAGACATAAATAATGCCTTTTTGAATGGCGAGTTGAGTGAAGATATCTACATGGTGCAGCCCCCGGGGTTCGAAAAGCGAGGGGCAAATGGTGAGCAGCTAGTTTGCAAGCTTCGGAAAGCCTTGTACGGTCTCAAACAAGCACAACGGGCGTGGTTCAATAAGTTGCGTGAATTCCTGGTGTCCATGAAGTTTGAAGTTTCCAAAGCCGATAATTCTCTGTTCATTTTTCAAACCAAGTCCCAGTTGATTTATGTGTTGATATATGTCGATGACATTATCATTACTGGGAATGATACTGTGTTCATAGGTGATTTTGTTACTCAATTAAATGCCAGGTTTTCGTTAAAAGATCTGGGGAAGCTAAGTTACTTTCTTGGAGTTGAAGTCAAGTACACTACACAAGGGCTGTTTCTCACACAAAGAAAATACATTCTGGATCTTCTTCAACGTGCATCTATGGAGAAGTCAAATAGTTTACCTACACCAATGGTCACCACCGGTCATCTTTCTGCTAATACTGGGAGTCCTGTTGAAGATGAAAGTCATTATCAAAGTATCGTTGGTGCTTTGCAATATGTGGTAATTACTAGACCCGACATAGCGTATGCTGTTAACAAAGTTTGTCAATTTATGCATAAACCTTCGGATTTGCATTTCAAAGCTGTGAAAAGAATCTTAAGATATCTACAAGGCACACTGAATTATGGGTTGAAGTTTGTTCGTTCGTCGAAGTTTTTACTTGAAGGATACTCGGATGCTAGTTGGGGTTCGGATGTAGATGATCGACGGTCCACTTCAGGATTCTGTGTGTTTCTTGGAGGGAACCCGATCTCCTAGAGCTCAAGGAAGCAACAAGTGATCTCTAGGTCAACAGCAGAGGCAAAATATAGAAGTGTTGCTCATCTCGCTGCAGAATTGGTTTGGATTCGGTCATTACTGACTGAGTTGCATGTTCCAGTTCCAAGGAAAGCATTGATATGGTGTGATAGTTCAGCTGCTGTTGCAGTAGCAGGAAACCCGGTTTTACATTCAAAATTCAAGCACGTAGAGATGGATTTGTTTTTCGTTAGAGAAAAAGTTGCAGATGGTGTACTTCAAGTTGGCCATGTTTCGGGATCAGACCAAATTGCTGATGTTTTGACAAAACCTTTGCCAGTGGGAATTTTCACTAAGTTTCGAGATCTACTTTGTGTTACTGATACAAGTCAAGAAGTTTTTGATGAGAAGAAGAATTGATAAGTAAGGGGCATGTTAGGAGTAACAGTTTCTGTTATTAGTTAGTAAGTTGTTAAGTTTTCGGTTAGTAGTTACTGGTGAGGTTGCATGTACTGCATGCATTAAATACCCCTTGAATCAGCATTATGAAAAATGAATGAAGAATGATTTCATTAAGTTGTTGAAAGTTTAGCAACGTGTCACGTGAACCTCATATTGATATAAATGAACTAATTTTTAATAATAAAAATGAATAGAATTTTCAACAGAATGACTAATTTACTTTTTGATTTAACGTGCAAAGATTAATTTATTATTTTTTGAATGTAAAAGATAAAATACAATCCAATTTTTAGTATAAAAATTTCTATAGTAATTTTTTTTTCATATTCCAATATATTTATTCCTTATGGAAGGCACGAAAACTAAATCAATGACATACTTGTCTCTTCACGTTACAATCAAAAGCTCTATTCATCACCATATATACATAATATTTGGGGTAAAAGTATAATAAAAGTATTTGTATTAAAAGTATAATAAAAGGATTTGTATTAAAAGTCAGATTGTATTTTATTTCATTTATTCAAAATATAGGTAAATTAATCATTGTAGATTAGATTAAAAAATAGATGATCCTTTCTATTAAAAATTTTATCTAATTCTAGAGTTAAAAATTAGCGTGATTAATGGAATAACCAAACAATTATACGTGGCGTGTCACATAAACCTCATTCTAACATACAAGAATAAATTTTTAACGATAAAAATGAATAAATTTTTAACAAAAAGATTCAATTTATTCTTTAATCTAATGTACAATAATTAATTAATTTATTTTTAAATAAAGAAAACAAAATATTACTAATTTTTTAATACAAAGATGTCTATCATACTTTTATCCGTATTCCCATATATTTATTGCTCATGGAAGGCACATAAACTGAATCAATGAGATGCAATCTTCACATTACAGTCAAAACATCAATTCATCACCATACATATATACATCATTACTTTGGGTTATGTCCACCGCACCATATGTTTTAAAATTATGGTTTAGGTTTTGAATTAGTAGTTAGGTTAATTGAGGAGGTTAACTTGAAATTTAAAATTTGTATTTAAATTAATATTTAATAGTTAAGCTGATAAAATATTAATATTTTGAAGACTTAATTAAAATATTTTAAATTATAAAAATTAATTTAAAAATTCTGGTCATAATTTGAGACATCTAGTGTAATTAATCCTTTTACTGTTTTACTAATTTAAAATAAAGGGTTGAATTAAACTAATTTTTTACTTTGATTTATTCAAATGAATTCTACAAACCAATAAAACTCCTATGATTCAACCAACTACTATTAAAGTCTGTACCATTTTCTTCGTTCGAGCTTAATCATGGAAAGAGTTTGGGAAGTAATTTGTTGAGTTTTTATCAAGTACCATTAATATATTCATACTACTATGATTGCATCTAATAGTTGATGGAATTTAAATCAAAATAAAATTTAAATTGAAAATCCACACATAATATTTACATTTGTACGACCTTATTTATAAGGATTGATATTAATAGTAACTGTTTATATAATTATAATTGTGATAATAGATTTCGAATTTAATTGCTTAAAATTCAAAATTTTTATCTATTTCAATAGTGCCAGAGTCTCATCCACAACATCACTCCTTTTCTTTGTACGTACATATTGAAATATACTTGCAAAGAAACAGCAAATTCAACTTATCAAAGAAGCATGTTACCGAACATTGACATGTCAAAATCTATTCGAAACATTGAGGTAGACAAATGACCAAAAAGCACGAAAATGATTTCTAACAAAACTTTGACGATTAAAAAAAACCACAGCAAAATCCAAAACAAAAAAGAAGGAAAACAATCCAATACACATATGATACACGAAATGTAAATATCAACAACATTAACAACATTAATTAATTAATATAGTTGATGAGGGTATTAATAAAGGAAAAAATAAGGAGGATGGGGTGGTACTAAAGAAGATTGATTTACCCTAACAAAGAGTATAGAAAGAGGTTGAGAGCTTAAAGGAGAAGATAGAGGGCTTTCGGGTTGCTAGAAATGTTTAAGGGTCGATCCCTTCTTTGTCGTGTTAAGGGGTATATAGTGGAGGTTCTTTGTTTGCTAGTGCAGACGTGGCAAGATGTTGCAAAGAATTTGCCATTAGAGAGTACGTGAAAGATGTGTATAGTGAGACTCATTCTATTATTATTGTGAAACAATATAAGATTGTTGTGCTCAACTGGGGTCCAATGTCTTTCAAAGCGGGTGCCTATCATTTGGGTAGTTTGCTTGTAAAAGTAGTTAAACAAGAACAATTTGAAGGGAGCATGTGGTCAAAACTCTTCTACTAAGATCAGAAGGTTAGATGGAAACAAAATGTTCGGGAGGCCGAGAGGGTCAACCACCATGTCTGGATAATGGAAAGAGGAGAGTTATTTACATGCATCTCTTAGGTAATTTGTCATGCTGATACGTTTCCATATCAAAAGCGGCAAGTTAAAAGGTGAGTTACAAACTGAGCCACCTTAAAACATATCGATCTTGCAAATTGTGCAGGAGGCGAAATGATTAGGAGGTATGCCAGCGGGTAGTCAAAGGGGCATATATAACTGTTGTTGAAGGTAAAAGCTACTTGTTTAAAAGATTTAATTAAATGCCTTAAACTGTAATCGAAACATATGTTTTGACTTTTGGAAAATAAAGTAAAAAAAGAAGAAGAATGTAATGGCTCATATAGGGTACGAAATCTAGAAGGAAAACCTTTTTTTTTTGCTTCGTGCATGCTTTGTAAAACATAAGATGCCTTTCAACACACTTCTCAATCAATGGGCCATTGCTCGGATCCTGACTTTATACATAAAACAAAAACATTTGATATAGTTTTTGTCATGAAATTAAATGGAGAGACCCCTTCAATTGGGGTTTACAGCAAAACATGCATGCATTATTGCTTAAACAATGCTATAATGGAGGAACTGAACATCAATGTTTCATGTAACGTTGATCGGTCTTATCATAGTCATATCATGTTCTTTTTTTCTTCTTCAAATAACACATAATATTTATACAAACTTAATTATAATTCAACGCACCCTCATAATTTTGTATATTATTAGTATTTTTTGAATTTTACATAGGAATAAATTAAAATTTTGTAATTATTTATTTGATGAAAAATATTTTCAATTATTCTGATCAATATTATTGAGATATCAAATCAATTTAAAATTCAATTATATATTATCAAATTCAACAATCAACAAATTAAAAATTAGGTGAAAGTAACCGGTAGTTTCTGTCTATAGGGACTAGATCAAATTAGTCTGTTATTATTAAATGTAGTAATTTAATTCCTATACTATTAAAAGAATCAAATAGGACCAAATTTTAACATAATTAGCATTTAATGTTTTTAAAAATATTATCTAATGTTTAACCATGAGCGGTTCCAAGGGGTTGGTAGGGGCCAAAATGGAAAATTGGATGTTTGTCTATAAATTTTATAAAATTATAAGTTAGTACATGGTAAAATTGTAATTTGTGTCCAAAATGATAAAATTTTAATTTAATTCTTTAAAATATATAAAGTTATAAGCTAAAAAATGGTAAAGTTATATTTTAGCTCCCATAAAATCATGTAACTTAATTCTTGCCCCACAAATGTTTTTTTGCTTATTGAGTTAAAAAATGAAAATTTTTCTTTAGAGAATTGCAACGGAAAAAGAAAAAATTCATATAATTTCTTACATAGTAAATGTTAACTTATTACAATTTAGTCTTATTTCATTCTTTTTAATAATAAGAGACTAAATTAATTTATTTAATAATAGAAAAACTAATTTAAAATTATATAAAAGTCAGGTTAGTAAAATTTTAACACAATAAAAACCGTCTAATTCATTTCAAATCATTCCCTAAAAAGAAATTGATTAGTCAATTTCATGTCAACTCGTTTTTCCTCTTAAGGTTTTTAGTTCAAAATTTTAATTTATAATTTTATTTGTTTAATCATACTTTGCATAAAAAACAAAGGTATGACGAAGGTAAAGCTATAAAATCGTTTTTAGAGGCTAAAAGTAAATTATAAATTATAAATTATAAATATAGTAGCTTATATAGATTTCAAATAAATCTACGAGTTTTAAAGGATCAAAATCACTATTTGCCTCTCTAGCTCCCCCATTATATACTTATGACAGGCACATCATTACATCTGATGTTAACCTAAATTTTGAATTCAAGTAGCATAGTTGAAATCATCATGTAAATGGAAACAGACGGCATTACAAAAGAGAGAAAACCTTTGATTGACATATTAGCACCATTATGCTAAGCACATTCAATGAGTTTTTTTGCAACCAAAGGGTGTGTGTGCTTCCAACCAACATTTTGCACACAAAAAAGAATCTTAGCTTTTGGTTGGACTCCCACCCACTCCCATGTGTTATAGGTCCCAATTTCAATTTGTTTTGATGCTATAAAGTGCTTGTCTTTGCCAATTTGTTTTGCAATTTTATTTATAAATTTCCCCCACACCCACATTAGGTAACCTTATGTTTAGAAAGGGGTGTACCAATACCATGTGATCTGGTGGCTGCCTGGCCACAACGAGGATATGGAAAACTTAGCCATGGTGGTGGTGTGGGGACTAAACCCTTCGTCTCCAACAATAATAAAAAAAAAAGCTATTGAAAAACAATGCTGAACTTCACGTTGCCCCCTCGTGGCTTTATCATATCATAATCATTCTCGCTACTATTGGTTTTAGACAATTGACAAGTACTCGATGGTTTAAGTAACCCTAAAAACACGATAGTATATGTATATATAATCTGGTTCATCGGTAATGAAAATTTTAAACTCCAATAAATTTTTTTAATCGTAATCAGAATATTTACTGTTAATAACAATGACTAATCATTTTCACCGCGCATGTAAACTCCAATAATTACTAGATTTGATAGGATTGCACATTATTATTTATATTATGTTTTTCAATTCCATATATATATATGATGAATGGTATGAAGACTTCAAATGTAATCCAATTATTAGCTTCGAAGACTTGTAGCAATCCATTAATCCTTCTCTTTTTGAAAATTTTGAGCTGGAATTTGATTTTGGGCGATCAAATTGCATGTTGTACCTTTCAATTCTATCCTTAATTTTCAGCAAGAAAATGTTTTTTCCCTAAAAGGAATAGGTCCCATCTAAACATTGGATAAGAATTTAATATAACAAGTTAGGTTAGCAAAGAATCCAAAAGAGTTGCCTGTTTATCATAAAACATCATACAATATTTTTTAATAAATTAAATTTTCATTTATGAAATGAAAACAGGTAGAGATAATAATATATAATCTCCATTTGTTGATAAGTTCCAAAGCAGAACCTAATGTTCATTCGTAGCTTAAAAATAAATAAGTAGTAGATGTTGGGATTTGAATATCAAACTCATTAGATATTATCTGACTAGGCTTATATGTTCTACGTTTTAAACATCCTTGAAACAAGCAAGCTAGCTGCTATGCATCGAAAAGGATTACGGCGAAAAAGGACCAGCGTTCCCTATAAACAGAGGCCAACAAAACCACAAACCCAACCTCATAGGATGGAGAAAACTATTAAAATCTCAGTCTTGTACAAGATAAAGTCTCGAAAGGCCATGAGAACTTGGATCATAGCTATTAGATTCTTGTATATCTATATTTACTTATTGTTATCCAAAAATTGCCGGCATGTATTAACCAACTAACCTCACATGCTCCCTACAAAAAGTATATGGATTGTTATTTGTTAAAAATTGACAATTCACCACTCAGTGTTGAATCACTTGAGCCTTACAGGATCAAATTATTTAGCACCATATTTTTGACTTTTGCATTGATTTGTTTCTTTCATCTCATGATCATAATGTCAGAAAGTATTTATGTACTGCGTACAACATTTTAAGCGAAATTTGAGTACAAATTATTAAGTTGAAGTTTCAATAACATTCAAGTTTAAGTCTCAATATGGCAATAATTATTAAAGTTAAGGGATTAACTTGGAAAGTCAAGTTTAAGAGTTAATTTGGACAACAAAAAAAGTTCAAGCCTCAACGTGGGAATAATTATCAATTAAAGATTAACTTGAAAAAAAGTTCAACCCCAATTTTTCAATTTAGAATTGTTTCCAAATTCAACCCTCAATAATGATTTAAGACTTTTTATTATTATAATAATTAATGTTGACACCATTTTTTTTGATGAAAACGGGGTCGACTTGGATTTTGAAATAGAATGAAAACGGGAGTAGCCACCATCCTTTTTTGATGAGGTGTGATCGAGTCATCTCGAAAGTGGTTGTTTTTAATAAACGATTTAATTTTTATTAAACAAAGATTTTGGTCTATGAAATTCAAAAAACGGGTTCGGGAGTCGGTTACGCACGAGGAAGGATTAGCACCCTCGATACGCCCAAAATTGGTACCTAGTTGATTAATTAGTGTCTTAGTGTCGAAAATTGAAATTTGAAGAGTTTTAAAAATACGATCCTTAAAGAAACTCTGATAACGTGAATTGAAATATAAGATTCTCTTGTTCCGAAGGAATATCACATCCAGCACGTTAGGACACGATACTCTAAACCATCGAAACCAAGATCACCTTATAGTTTAATGAAACCATACTTTGAAGCTTTAAGAGGATATTTGGCTATTTAGTCGAACGAGAAATCGAAACCCAGCACGTTAGGGCACGTTTTCTCGATTTTCCAAACGCGAAATATTGCCTTATTTAAAAGTTTAAAAATGATATTTGGCTATTTGGTCGAACGAGAAATCGAAACCCAGTACGTTAGGGCACGTTTTCTCGATTTTCCAAACGCGAAATATTGCCTTATTTAGAAAAATTTTCCTTTTGATGTTTGGTGTTAATGCTTGACAAAACAATAACGAATACGACAAGGTAAGCAAAGTAAAGTGAGTAACAACAATACAATAGGCAAAATGAAATGACGAGGCGATTACATAAACAAAGCAAACAAATAAATAAATAGAACTAACATTTTAGAAAAAGCACAAGTATACATGAATAAATAAACAAACACCAAATAACAATGATGACAATAAATACAATTATGTAAAAATGTATATGCATGTATATTTTAAGCCATAAAAATAAGAAATGCATATAAATTATAGAATATGAAAACATAGATAAATATATACATATATAAAATCGGTAAGTATTATAAAAATAAAAATGTAAATATGTGTTTATATATATTACAAATTGTGATAATATAAAATATATGTATGTGAATTATAAAATATGTGAAATATACAAAAAGTATTTTAAGAATATAAAGAATATATATAAGTATGTATATGATGTAAAATATGTATAAATATATGTAAGTATATAAGAATTATGAAATATGAAAATATATTTAGTATGTATAAGTACGTATATATACATATATATGAATTAAGATGTATGTATTTATGCTATATCTATGTATACATAAAATATGAAATATAAATATAAAAAGTATATTTATAATAAATGAAAGTATGTACGTAAATATATATAAGTATAAAAATTGTATAAAATTTTTATAAATATATAATGATGATATAAATTTAAAAAATAAATAAATAAAAAAAAATAAAAACTGGATATACTAGTTATCTAAATGTTTAAATAAATATATAGAAGTCTAATAATAAAAAGACAGTTTAAAATATATAAAATAGTGTTAAAAGGATAAGGTCAATTAAATCATATAAACAAAGGGGATAAATATAAAAAAACAAAGAGGAAAAGGGACCAATTTGCCACGCGTTGAAAGTATCAGGGAGGGAAGAAGGAAATATCCCAAACCCCTTTAGACGCGGATTTCAAGGCGAGTGATCGCACATAGTCAGAGGAGCTGCTTGAAGCAGAGACAAAACTCGCGGCCAAATCGAAAGAAAAAAAATGGTCAGATTGGCATCTCAGCGCCGAATGGAGGGACCAAACGCGCAAATTACCCATTAGGGTAAGAATGCGCAGTCTTCCCCTCAAATGGCGCCTTTTTATTTGGTGCATTTAAGAAAATTCTCATTCTTGCCTTGTTTTCTTTTTCCTTTTTAGTTTCAAAATCATTCCCCTTTTTTTCAAACACCGACCTTTGGGTTTTTAGGCCTCCAGTGCACCGCCGCCGCAGCCATGAAACCGTGGCCGACGACGGAGGAAAAGAGCCGCTGA